>NC_082644.1:59742460-60047360 GCF_028023285.1 Balaenoptera ricei | reverse complement strand
ACAACTACTGAAGCCCGCGTGCCACAACTACTGAAGCCCACGTGCCTAGAGCCCGTGCTCTGCACCAAGAGAAGCCACCGCAGTGAGAAGCCTGCTCACCGTGATGAAGAGTAGCCCCCGCTCGCCGCAACTAGAGAAAGCCCGTGCACAGCAACAAAGACCCAACACAGCCAAAAATAAATTAATTAGATAAATAAATTTTAAAAGAAAGAAAAAGTTAAGTGTAAATAGAATCATGGAGGCCAGTATGTACCAACCAGGTTTGGAAAATTATAAACAGAATGATGGGACTAGAGCTTCTTCGGAACAGAACTGGTGAATTAGATAGGAAAATTTGGGGCCAAGTGCTAGATGACTCAAATACTAAGCAACGTATGGGCTTATTTTTCTACACAGTGGGAAGCCTAAGACATGTTTGGGCAGAGTGGCACGACTGAACAACTAGTCCAAAAGAGTAATGTTAGTGACACAAATGGATCAAAGAAAATAGGAGCCTTACATTTGAAAGTAAAATCAGAACTCACAAAGAACCAGTTCTTTTCACTTCTAGAGTTCTTGAACACACCCAATGGTTTTCTTCGAAATCTCCACAAAAGTGTTTAACTCATCCTCCTCCTTTAGTGAAGTCCAGTTTTCCTAGAATGCCAGTACTCAGCACATCCCAAACTAGTTTTTCTATGTCAATTATTTAAAATTTTAACAGACTACAACATCAGTAGACAATCTAGACCAAGGACAAAGACGAGAACAATAAAAGGTCTCAGTAAAAGAGTCAGGAAACATGAAGTGGGGCTTTGAGTCAAGGTCAAGCTGGGAGCCAAAATAACCATTCTGACCTGCTGACTGCAGAATGAGAATAAAGTCTTTCCCTCCCTGTCTCTGCTCAGCACACACCCTGAAAAACAGGGCTAGACCCCTGGCAGTGATCACATAGCACTGACTTGGGGAAGAGAGCACACTGCTCAACTGTCTTTGCAGTTCAAGTAAGGGAAGTTTTTCCCCTTAATAAACCAGGCTGTGTCCAGGCTAACCACAGGCCAGAGAAGTGGTTAAACATGTTCCAAGTTCTATTCTCAACCACTATCCTCTTCATCTCCAACTATTCCCCTCCCACAACATTTTTGAAACACTAGCCATTCAGGAGTTAGAGATATCCTCTGTATGGGGACTTAAATGTTTGCATGTGGGAAACAGAAATTGCCATGGTCCTTGCTGCCCTCACTACTATACAACTTCTTAACTGATAATGAAATGCACTCCCCTTAACCAGGGAATGAGATTTTTCCTCCATGTCACCAAACCTACCCAAGTCATCCAACGCCCCCTTCTTCAGTTGGATGACTTGGAGTGCCTACTTTTGTCAGATGGTGGGTTGTCCACAGGCGAGGTGTGGGGAAGGGAACAGAGTCAAGGCACTGCTGGTGGATTCAAGCAACTGTCAACTGGGGATCATCACTCAAGGTTAACAGGGCACTAAGTCCCCTTCCCCTCAGCTTCCGGGTCCTTACACTGGATGATTCTTTCTCCCCTTCCCACTTTAAGCCCTTTCATTCCTTTTATTCCTCATTCCTTCTCTCTCACCAGCCATATCTGATATAGTTTTGGAGAATGAAAACACTGTGCATTAAGAACCTAAACTTTTTCCTCCGATATTTTGGCCAGCAGCTACTTTGAGAGTGTGCCTATATTATACTGTGGCTGGGGAGGGAAGAAAGGCTTTTTTTAGTAGGAGAGGGAAAGAGAGAAAGATAGGTGGGGAGCAGGGGGGGTGGAGTGAGAGCTATGCAATGCATAGAAAATGCATATTTTCACAGTTCCAGATACAGTCCTGTTACATGTTTGTGCATCACATATGCCCACCTCGCCTTCCCTACACATTCTCCCAAGCAGACAGATTTCTTTCTTTCTTTTTTTTTTTTTTTTTGCTTGCTATCATTTATGTATGTGTTGAAACCAGGTAATGGGATGATTTTGCCAAAAAAAGTGGTCAGAGTTAAAGATTAAATCTATTTCCTATGGGCTACTCTGTGCTTCCTTCCATGACAGTCAAGGAGTATATGGAGTTTTCTGGGTTAGCCAGCAGTCCTGTTGGTCAACCTGCTGTGCCTGTCAGGCACAAGTGGCCATTCCAGCCTGAAGACGGAGGAAAGAAACAGGGCAACACAGAGTGTGAGGAAACGACTGGGAGATGAGCAGGAGAGGGCATGTAATCTTTAATTCCTTCTTTGAGAGTAAAAGATTAGGATAAGATAAAGACCAATCAAAAGATTTTTAAGAAGGTTTAATGAGCATCAAAACTAAGGTTTCATAAATGAAATAAATACTTAGACTCCTTTCAGTTATATATTTTGGTTGCCAGTCTGTGCTTCTTTGAATATAGCCCATTTACGTTTGGGTTACATATAAATTATAGTTCACCCACTGATTACGTTGTTATGAAAATCAGCTTTAGATTTCAAGTCTACCATGTAATATGTACTGGGAATTTGGAGAGGGCCCACGAGAAAGCAAAAGAGATTGAGAAGTTGACAAATAAGCTACAGATAGAAAAGGCTGAGTCATCTGGGATGGCACATTTCACTATGGAAGACTAGGGTTTGGGTGAAGACAATGAGGCTTTATGAAACTGTCCAATCACTTAACTCCTACAAACTTCGTTTTCTTCATTTGTCAAGAAGGCGTTGCAAGCACTTCTTCTAGATGAAATGTTACAACAATTCTGAGAATGAGCTGTGGTCCTTCAGCCTTTGCAGTAAACAACGGGTTGGAACTGGGGTCTTCCCCTGACGATTGCCCTTTCGCTCTCAGTTTACCTTAGCAATGAGTTCCTACTAAGCAGAGTCCTTAAGATTATGACACTTCTTGAGGAAATGCTTGCCATCACTGCCCCTTCCCACTTTTCCAATCCAAGGCAAAGACCACACGCCCTTTCATTTCCAGGAATTTAGCTCTTATCTATTTCTCTAAGAGAGGCAACAAATCATCTTTCTACAGTGGTAAACAACAGTGAAAAGAATCACAAGGATAGAAACAATGATGGTATTGCAAGGGAACTGCTCTAATGGGACACAAACACTTTCACTAAAGGGAGAGGGTTTTTTGGGGAAGGGAGAAGGGACGGTTAGGGAAGATCCTACAGAGGATGTCCCTACAGTCACTGAGCCTCTAATCAATCATCTGTTTCTAGGAAACATTCACTTTCTAAAGAGTTCATGCAGAATACAGGTGAAAAACTATTTCCTGGACCAAGAAGTTCTCTGGTTATCAACTCTTATTTATCAAAAATAAAATCCAAAGTTCTGTATGTTCAGTTTTCTGTTAATACTTTATTGTGATTATACTTCAAGCCAAATCTACACTAGAGAAACTGAAATATCTAGATTATAGCTTTACTTCACTTCTCCATCATGCCACCTGTAATGATGCTTCTCAGAGGACTTCAGACTAAAGGGCGGAGGAAATATTCTTTTCTTTGCATGATATCAAGTGGTACTATTGGAATGGACTATTCTCATTATCATTAGTATTACCTAAGGTAGAAGGCAACGAGATAAACAAGGCCTTAGTACTAATATTTATGAAGATTTATTGTTTGTCCAGTAGATGCTGCACTCAATTTGATATGCTGTGGAAAGTGGGTTTGATTAAATAAGATACACATATTTTCTTTTTTATAATAAAGACTATCTTGGGGAGTAACTTCAACTGAGTAAGAAGAAGTAACCTTTCTTCAATTACATTCCAGAAAGGTTAAAACCATTCTGCCAGCATCTACCTAGATACCAAGCGTTCCCATGGAAACCATCCACTGGCCCTAAGTTTTGGGGATGTCTGCAGAAACAAACAGCAGCTGCATTTGCCCTTCAACCCCCTGAGACCTTGTACACTTTTCCTACTTCCTCAGAAAGTGAAAAATATCGATGACTTACCACCATTCTCTTAGTCTCCTCAAAGTTAAGCAAAAAGTTTGAAAAGAAGGAAAAGAGACAAAAGTTGCAGAAAATGCAAACTAGCATTGGCCCCACTGGCATTATTTTTGGTTTCTTTTTCCTTGATCTGTCCAAGTCTGTCCCAAAATGATTCTATCATTCATTTGTTCACAGTTACTGAACACTTACGAAGGTCTCAGTATTTATATGCAATATGTGAGATTTTGTAAATTCTGCTTTTTGTCTCTGAAGTATAATTATAATTGACCCTGCCCTTTTGTTTTCCATTGACTCTGAGGAAGTCCATATTTAATTTTCATATCCAATAGTAGAAATCTTATCAGAATACGCTTGGGGCTAATGATCTTCTCCCTTTCTCTAAACTAACTTTTTTCCTTCTTCCTCCCTTCCTTCTTTCCCTCCCTCACCCGTCTCCACACTGTTGAGCAAAACTCCTGAGCTAACATTATTTTCAGTAGAATAACAGAGCCCATAAGGTACACAAAATAAAGCAACATGGTACAACTATCTGCTATAAAATGGGTATGTCCAAGACACAGTAATGATAAAAAGGGTGGAAAGATCATGCCTGGGAATGAGTGTTGGGTTTGTTCTTTAATGGATTTATCATTAATATTTTTTTAAAAATTACTTAACACAAAATATAAAAAACATAACACCACCTCACACTTTTGGAAAAGAGTGGTATATATGTCATTCATTAATAAAGCATTGTAGGAGGAGTAGGGATATTTCATTTCTAGAACTATGTAACAGGAAAATGACAGAATATATATTTAGACAGTATTGGTCAATTTGAGAACTTTTAATCAAAAAATCCATAAATGTGTGGTTTAGCTAATATACAATAACAATGATCTATGCTTTGAAACTTTAAAAACTTTCATATCCATTACGTATCTCAACTTAAAAAAACCTAGATGGAAGATATTATCTCCATTAAGAAATATATTTGGCAAAACTAAGTATCCAGCCTTACTAAAGGAAAGATTTATGGCTCTGATCCCATTTTTTTCTCCTTCAAGTAGGGAACATTTTCCACAGTCCCATTCAAATTCTTTAGTAACTAAATTTCTATTCTCTCTTGTATTCAGAATCCCCATATAGAAAGTTAAGGTATTTTAATAACTGTTTCTTGTTTTCACTTGAAAGTTGAAAAACAGATAAGTTTTCTAAGTTGGAACACCATTGCAAGTATCAAAAAAAAATATGATCCATGGTCATAAAGGAAAACTTACCAAAGCTTTTCACACTTTAGGACTTCCCATCCCAGCTTTCACAGGAGCTCATCTACCTGCAAATGATCACTTCTGCACAGGTGGTTACAGACACATACATTCTTTGGGATCTCAATGCTTTATAAAGGTTTAAGGTGATTCTTGGCTCTTCACTGGCTTCCAATATTTAGGTAATTGAAAAGTATGATTTATGTTATAAATACCCATAAACTATTTTATTAACAAGTGGGGACTGAGAATGCTTTATAAGTTTACTTCACCCGATGTCCAAATCTAGAAATTAGGCTTACATGCACTAGTCAGCTGCTCTCCAGTACAGAAAAACATCACCCTTCACTGCACCCAAAGAAAAGCGTGCTGCAGGATCCCATATGGAAGCTTCCATTCTCTCAACCCTCACCTAAATCTTTAACAGTATTAACTGTCAGAGCCAGGTCTTCAAAGAACTTGAAGCTTGGGCTTCCCTGGTGGCGCAGTGGTTGAGAATCTGCCTGCCAATGCAGGGGACACGGGTTCGAGCCCTGGTCTGGGAAGATCCCACATGCCACGGAGCGACTGGGCCCGTGAGCCACAATTACTGAGCCTGCGCGTCTGAAGCCTGTGCTCCGCAAGAAGAGAGGCCGCGATAATGAGAGGCCCGCGCACCACGATGAAGAGTGGCCCCCACTTGCCACAACTAGAGAAAGCCCTCACACAGCAACGAAGACCCAACACAGCCATAAATGAATAAATAAATAAATAAAATTAAACTTAACAAAAACAAAAAACAAGAAAACAGATAACTCTCCATTAAACCAACCTGCTAATTCTCTACAAAAAAAAAAAAAAAGAACTTGAAGCTTATTTTATAGTCAAACGTGATTATCACTTGGGAGAAGTCCTCTTTAAAAGCTAATTTCCTTTCCTTAAATCCTTAGGGGGAAAAATAACTAAAAAATTTAACCACTAGTAGGGCATACAATTTCCACTTTACATTTCCCCAACTTATTTAGTATCAATCACTTGAGAAATAATACCTAATGTGGAAGAAAGGAGGATCTGACAGAGAGTCTGATCTCACCAACTTCCTTCTAGAAGACTGTTTAGTCTACCAAACTCGTTTCTTCATTCCTTCCCTTCTGAAAAGAGATTGTACCTAAAAAGGAAGATGAAAATAAAGTTTATTTATCCTAACTAATTGAACATAGAGGACTGGGGAGGAGAGATTATAGAGTGATGGATATTGTACAACTTCCCATTTACTTTTCAAAACGAGAAACTTGGCTTATTATGCAAGCGATGGGGCTCAGATTGATGATAAAACCTCTCACTAGGTTTAAATAACTCCCATCCCCAAAATATCTTATTTAAAATATGGAGTGACACATTTGCTTCACCATCCAATGAGACTATGCCATTCTCAGTTTTCCTGGAATCATTTTTGATTTTGCTTTCCATTCTAGCAGAAATTATGAGGATGTTTCTAGAATGAGAAACTAAGAGGACACTTCCCAAGTTTATGTTTAAAGTGGGGATACAAATTAACAGTAGTGACAGCACACTCTGCTCCAGATGATCCCCACGATTCCACTAGAGATATCATCGCAGCCCTGAAGTTACACTGATTTTAGAAATATTAACAATATTTCTATCATTTACCAAGGGCCACCACGCACAGACACTTCATCTCTTTTGACACTAATAGGGCTGTGAGGAAGATGCTATTATTCCTTTTTTACAGTCAAGGAGGCAGAGGCTCAGAGAGGTCAGCTGCCTTTCAGTCGGGGACCAAGCCAGGATATGAACCCAGGGCCTTGAGACCCAGAGGCCCATGCACTTTACACTGCATTTCAGAGAAATCTAGAGCTCCTTCAGTGTTAAGACATTTATCAGCTCTGACTTACATTCATTCAAGGCAGTCAAAGTAGGTATTGAGACATTGATGACTTCATTACATGAATACCTGTAACATACAGAAAGGAAAAGCTTTAGAAAAAAAAAAATCAACTCCTGAATAGAAGAACTAATAGTCAGGTACTTACAAATAAATGCAGATGAATGGGTTGAACCTAATTCCCATAGTTTTAGTTATCCAATGCCAAGAAAAATCATAAATGTATATTTTAAAATGTATAATTCCTTTATTTATTAACCCTAAGATTAAAGAGTAAAAGATGAAGAAATCATATGCTCCCTAGCCTTAATTTTTTTTTCTTTAAAGTGAGCCAGCATCCTCTATCATAAAATGAACACCTGGCACCAGATCTATTTTGATGAAAACTGTGTCTGAAAAAGAGTATTTTACTTGTCCTTTTTATTTTTAAAATGTAAGCTATAAATATACATCTAATTATAAGAAAAATAATGGGTGTGTATAACAAATATCATAAAAGCATTTTAAAAATCATTCTGAAGCTAAAACTGGAAGTTGCTGGTTGTACTTTTAACTGCATAGGTATCCAACTGCAACAAAATGAAGTTATGAGAATTCACATTCCTTAAATGAAGAAAACACATAGTAAGTTTTACAAAGTTCAGTGATATCTCTGAAGTAGCTGCAGTAAGATATATTATCTATATGCATAATTATTACACTGACATCTTTTCTAGAGTAGCTACTTTTTTTTTTTGAACATTGGGGTGCATGTAACTTTTTTTTTTAGGATTTTTCGTATGTTAACATTCTAACATCTTTATTGGAGTGTAATTGCTTTACAATGTTGTGTTAGTTTCTGCTGTATAACAAAGTGAATCAGCCATATGTATACAAATATCCCCATATCCCCTCTCTCTTGCCTCTCCCTCCCACCCTTCCTATCCCACCCCTCTAGGTGGACACAAAGCCCCGAGCTGATCTCCCTGTGCTATGCGGCTGCTTCCCACTAGCTATTTTACATTTGGTAGTGTATATATGTCAATGCTATAGAGCAGCTACTTCTTAAAGAATTGAACAAGTTGATAAATATCTGAGTGATAACTGGCCAATCTAATTTGTACCTAGAGTAAGAAGTCAAATCAACTTACTTAGGATTCTATTAGAAAATTTCTCTTCTTAAGAGTAATAGTAAGTAAAAATGTAAACTTAAAATACTCCCTTGCTGGCTTGAAAAAAATCTTTTCCTAATGGAACTGACACATATTTTAATATTCACAGAAAGGGCAAAGACCATGACTCTAATAATGACTTATTTTAAAAATGAGGTAAATAGTTAATCATTTAACTTACAGAATTGCATGTTTTCCTCAAAAAATAAGTATGTTAGGCTACGTTTCTTACGTATTGTGTTGCCTTACTCAAATGTGTCTGGAGGCAGTGAATGAACATATTTTATCCTCAGTTGAGAGATGTTTATCAGTACACTTAAAGGCAGCAGGGTGCATAATTACGTATGCCTGCCATCTGCATCACCCTCCAGGTGCAGGAGACATTAGCTTTATTTAATATTACCACAACATTAATTTTACTCCATTAATTTATGTCATTTGTCCTTTATTTCAAACTCAGATTGCCAAAACTAAAGCATTAGAGGTGATGACCCAATTCTGATTTTAGTGAAAGTCTTATAAACAAAATCTTAAATAACCTCATTAGCGCAGAATACTCTTAAAACAGGAATTGACTGGCTTGCTTTTACTTTTTAAAAAAGGAGTCTACAAACAAAACCTTTCCAATTTTGGTATAATAGAGTTTCTTCCAAAGAGAGAGTATATTGTGAGATCATTTTTGTAGGGCTCACTGATAAGGCACTAGAAAATACTAAATCACATCATGAAAAAGGTATTTTCTTTCAGTTCCTTTAAGTCCAGGAGAGTCTCTATTGAGTCATTAACACCATTCTAGTATTTACAACTCTCCCTTTCTGACAAAGAGAGCAGGCCTCAAGTTCTGATCCTCGGTAGGCAACTGTATTTTGATAGAATTCAACAACATCACTTTTGCTCATAATTACCCTAAATTTATGGCAAATGATATTGGTTTTCCACTTGAAGTAGTGAGATATAACTCCTTTTTAAAGCATATTTAGTAATTAAAGATAATTACTAAAGATTATCTTTACTAAATATCTTTAGTAAAGATATTTAGTAATTAATAGTAGAGTTATATGAGGATATGGGAAACAGCATGAAGATTGTATGCAAAACAACTGAAATTTTGGTATAAGTTGATTTGCATCCAACATCAGTAGAAAAAGACATGGTAATACAAAAATGAAAATGGAAGTCTATTTAAAGAAAGCTACTGAATTTACATTACTCTATGTCTTCCAGGATATAATACTACAATAACTCTTACCATTTCTTGACAGCTTATCATGTGCATGGTATTAATGCTTTAAATAGTTATCTCATTTAATTTTCCAAAGCAAGGTAAACCTGTAAGTTTTACTGAATGGAATAAAGGACCTTTAGGTAAATGAAATTCAGAGAGTAGAACCTTGAATGCCAAATATTTCAAGGTAGACTCAGGTGAAAAAATCACAACTTCTAATACATCAATAAGAAAAGAAGAGGAAAAGTAGGTTTTCCAAGGATAATTGTTTATTTCTGAAAATCCACATGTGAGAAGGAGGATGGGGGAAGGAGGGAGAATGGATCACAAAGAATCAGCAAATGACACAACTTTCTGAAAAATGTCCAGTATTAAATGAATAAGTTAAAGCTCCCTCTTAGAAGCTGCCTAAAGCAGTTTTTTTTTTGATGGCAGTACTTTTTGAAACTTCAAGAAACATTTTCAGTGAGAGAATTCTGATATCATTACCGCAGATTTGCCTCTGTCTTGACAGAATTCCTTGGAAGGGTCTACAATTGAACTTTCAGTACTTGAATGATAAATAAAATTCCTAGACAAATTATACAATTTTTTTCTAATTTACATAAAATGGAATACCTGTATTTTGAAGGAAAAAAGAAGCTGCAATGTCAAGTATACAAGAATCATAGTAACCACATTTGCTTTGCCTAGTTTCCACGCTCTTCATTTAGAAATGTTCTTGCCACCAACATGTTTTTTTCCTCCTGAGGTAACAGAGGCCAATTCCACCTTACAAATAGCTCCCTTTAGGAAAGGTCAAAGTTAAACATTAATTCCTCGTAGACGAAGTTGAGGAACATCTTTGCACAAATCAAATGCATTCCAGAATACTTGTCACTGACATGAAACAACACACCAGGGCTGCTGAAAGTAGGTGATGATAGTTTCGACATTCCCACACCTAGACCCAAGAAAGCATACTGAGTCTTGTCTCCCTGCAGGCATCTTTTCAACTTCTCCACTCACTGTGATGGAGATCTGAAGACAGGCACTAGATCTCTGGCATTCTCAGACAATAAGCTAGATGACCAGGTCTAAGACAGCTTGGCATGGTACACCTCACAGCAGGGAAGAGCTTACTTTGCTTCTTTGAATCTATCAAAATCAGCTTTATCAAGATTCTTAAAATGGAAAAAAAAGTTCCTTTTTCTTGTCTTGCATGAATTTTAATCTTTTATGCTTCCAGTTCCATCACTGTTCTGACGTATGGGCTCTACTGACTTGCCACACTGCATTGCTACATCTGCTGCTATAAATCAGTAGGTGTTGAAATCAAATACGTCATCATCATCACCATCACCATCATTTTGGAGGGGTCACAAAGAACACCAGAAATGTGCAATATTCGCCAATATAATTTAATCACAAAAACAAATATACTGAACCTATTATGGGCAAGCCACAATCTTGAGTTGTACATGGTCTTGAGTTGTACATGGTCTTGAGTTGCACATTAACACTATAACACTATAACGTTCAAGTCTTCAAACTCTTTGCTCACTTTCTTCCTCCTCCACGGAGAAATCTTACATTTCCAAGAAGGAATAATATAGGAAGCATAAGCCTTTGTCACTCTCTCTAATGCTGATGCATCGATATTCTTTTCCTCTCAATCTTCTTTTCCTTCCTTCCTTCATTCCTTCCCTCTCTTTCTTCACTTCTACATGCTTTGACTTTGTTAATTGGTAGCAGTTCAGGAGGGGAGCTTATCCCCAGTGTTTTACATCCCTAAGTGGCATTCCCACTGCTTCCTGTTTTGTATTCAGTACGAAGGCTGCAGCTAGCTTAACTAAAACAAGGTAAGACCATGAAATTAATCACGACCTATAATTCAATCATTTACATGCTGAACAAAAATGTATAGAGCCTCTCCTATTTGCCAGGCACAGTGATAGTAGCTAAGGATATAAAAACATCCAAGACACTATACTGGTGTGTCCTAGGGCTTCCGTAGCAAAGTTCCACAAACAAGGTGGTTTACAACAACAGAAATTTATTCTCACAGTCTTGGAGGCCAGATATCTGAAATCAAGGGGTCGGCAGGGACAAGTTGTCTCTGAAGACTCCAGAGAAAAAACCTTCCTCATCTCTTCAGCTTCTGGTGGCTCCAGGTACTCTTTGTTTTGTTTTTTGTTTGTTTGGTCCCCATCTTTACACGACCTTCTTCTTCTGTCTCTGTGTCTCTACATAGCCTTCTCTTAAGAATTTAGGGCCCACTGTAATCCAGCATGACCTCATTTTAACTGAACTGATTACATCCACAAAGACCCTATTTCCAAATAAGGTCACATTCTGAGGTTCTTAGTAGACGTGAATTTGGGGGCAATGCCCTACAGGCTAGTACAGATACCCAGCTGGGTGCTCTCACTGGAGTGCCTTCACACATTTACTCAAACTTCAATATGGCTGGTTAACTGGCCTTCCTAGGGTGTGCCACAGAGCGGCCTCCATAAAATCTTTGCTGGTTAAAACATAAAAGTGGGTGGCTCAGCTTCCAGAAGCCAACCATGAGAGGATCTTGACATGCCTTCATGAGAGAGGGCCATTAACTGGTGACTAAGAGGTTAGATGTGTCACTGGGATAGTGAAATGAGTTTTGTTACATCAAGTACCTCAGTTTACAATAGCTGGCTGGGGAGAATAGCTTCCGAACTGATGCAACGTGTAGTTGTGTCATTCGTTTCGTATATCTAAGAATCACAGAATTTTTACATTTTAGAACTTGATATAAGCTTTGAGATAAAATCACCTATCATTTTACAGATGAGATAAATCAGAGGGAATGCATATGTTCATTAGCTAATTAGGGGAAGAACTGGCAGAACAAAGGTTCCTAAAGTCCTTGCTCAGTGTTCAAATCAGATTTTTCATGTTCATTATTAGAAATAATTTTCATTATGACTTTTTCTATCTGAACATGCTTCAACTCTTGACTACTCTAAAGAACAACTTATAATATTGCATCACTCGTAGCGTTTCAGAAAAGCACATACAGGCACAACACCTCTCTTTCTTTAATGCTGTTTATCTTCCTCTGTTCCATGAGGAGTCTATGCATTTTTAGCATTAGTAAAAATTCTGGGCATAAAAAGCAGTGAGCTTTTCATAATGTTGTTGTCCAGAGTTCCTCTAACTGTAAAACTATGGACACCATATGTTCAGTTAGACATGATAAAAGCCAATTTTAAATTGTAAATCTTGAACAGTATAATAAAGCTTTTCCCCAGTAAAAAGAACAAAATAAAAATGCCTGCTTTTTTTTGTGCACCACGAAACTTCTTATTTATTCACTTCAATTCCGCATTTACACATAAGCGCTGTAATAAAATATCTGTACACTACTTTTGTTACAAATATAGATAATATTTAAAGTGACTTTATATATTCTAATGTAGGAGTTTCACGCTCTAAAATGGGAATGAACACATGATAATTCCTCACCAGTTGTCTCAATAAACAGCTCCATCTGTTTCCCTTAGTCTTAAACTATTGTATTATAAGATGTTAATATAAGGCAATGGAATGAACTTATGTTAATCCCCTTAATTTTTCTATCAATTTACTAATGGCATACAACCAAAATAATTACTAACACATTGCTTTTTCTCCGTCATTAAGATTAATACTAATTGAAAACCAACTGCACAGCACACTGACACAGTTTCAGTGTTGCATCCCTTAAAACCAGCACTAACAACTCGGAGAGCCTCCTATGCTCCTGCATGGTTAGCAAGGCTGCTTTCTAGAGAAACCGCAGTCAATACAGGGCAGCGTCATCATTTTACTTATAGAAATGTGAAAATATTGTGTAATAGGTCAAAAATGAAAATGAACATCAAGATGTGCAATAAGTGGTTTCTTTACAAACTTAGGAACATTGCTTCCTGTTGTTAGTTACCCAATCTTGAAGCCCATTTTAGAAGAAAACTATATATGTGCGTATTAGAGCTGGGAGTTGCAATGTTTTAATAATAGTCAACATTTTTAAATACTGAAAGTATTTTTAAACATTTTCCGTACAACTTTTTTCTTTTCTTTTTTAGTTAGAAGTGGGGAGAGAAGGTGGATTAACAAAAAATGCATTTTTATAAAACTTGAGATTTTCTTCTTTATTTTATATTTTCAATTTTCACCTTAATTTCATGAGACCATTTCCCCTTGGTTAGCTTTCGAATGATTTTTTTTCCTTTCTCTACTAACCAGTTGAGCCCATATTAATTTCTGCCCACATGATTATAAAATGTCAGATATCTTCAGGAAGAAAGACTGGATTTATCTATGCAAAGAGCCCTTCTCTTTGAGTTTCCATCACAAAATGCAAAGAGAAAGGGAAAGTGATGCTAGGTTGTCAGTAAGAAAATCATTTCCATATGAGAAAAACAAATTTAAATGCTATTTTTTCCTACAGTTTTGAAGAGCCGGATGAATACAGCCCAGGAGGAGTCCACAGGACCAGTTCCACTCTCTTTGTAGCATGGGATGTAAGTGAGAAGTTGAGGTGGCTCAATTCTGGCAGCTAATTCAGGAGAGAACCATCAAAGTGACAGTGCCTTTTGTCCGCTTAAGGATGGCAACGGCTTCTTCATGTGTTACCCCTTCTAGACTCTGCCCGTTGACAGCAATGATCTGATCACCCCTCTTTAGACGCCCATCTTCAGAGGCTGCTCCCTGCAATTATAAAGTGGCTTGTTTACTTCTCAAAAAATGCTGCCTCGCAGTTACACAACAGAAAAAGATCCAAACGAGAATGTGAGTTGCTCTGCGTGTACACACACATTGCTCTCAGCGCTCCACAGGTGCTCCACAGCCATTGAGCAATGATGAACAGACACAAAGGAAGCCTTTCTCCTAAATGGCTTCAGCACTGAGATTCCAATTTGAGAGAGAATTTAGCAGTCAATAGATTAGTTGGATGGCTTTTTGGCTGTTCAGCACAGCAGTTGGTAGGAACTCAAATTAATAAAGAATATTTGGGAATATGCTTAGTAGGAATGATTTCATAGAATCCAAGATTTTTTATCCTATAAAGAAGACCGACAGAAAGAAAACAAAGGATTAGCAGTTTTACAGGACAAAAGCAGTTTTATAGGACAAGGGCATGAGGGCCATCAAACCCAAAGGTCTGCAGAAGCACAAAAGCCCACATGTATGTTGACAAGGACAGGATAAGGCACAAGTCGTGCTAACTCTAATTCTAATTCCTTCTGTGGCTTTCAAAAGGCAGCTTAAGCTGCTTGATTCTTTACTTCCCAAGGGTGGACAGAGTCTTCATATTCCTTATGGGCCCTAAATGATTAAGACTAAACACAGACACTGCTGTTTGGAAAAGAACCTCATCTTAGGCATAAGTATAGTAGGCAATTATGCAATTAAATATAAGATTAAAAATATGGAAAAGTTAATGAGGAATCCATAATGATGAAACTCTTAAAATATGTTCTAACTAGCACGCCTTAAATAAATTGTTCCGAGGCTGAGAAAAAGGACTGCATGATTCTTCTATTTACTGGCAAATGCTGTTTGTATTTTTGGACATACCAATGGCTTTAAAAAATCTCATAAATTAAGCCTATAGCTAGAGAGATAGCTATAGCTATAGATACAGCACTTTAAATTGGTGAAAAATAATTTTTTTTCAAAATAATAGAATGAAACCTCCCTAAGTAAGCACTTTAAAGGACTATAATACTAATCAAAAGCCCCTGTACCAAATCTTTTAATGGGTTTAACATAATTTTGTTTCCTCTGTGCTGTAAAATTTTGAGAATCTGAATTTTCTCCTGCAGGAAATTTTGTCGTTCCTAAAAATTGTCTTAACAAAAAATTAACAATAATTATATGGGTTTAAATTATTTTAATAGCTTCACCAGTGTTGTTAATAACTTTACTTGTATTCTAAATATTCTTACCAAAGAACGGGATGCTATATGATTATAACTATATACCAACAGTTTTCTTTTCTTTATTGAATCCCTTGAATGCAAACAGCTGATCTGTGTGGTAGGTGATAGAGCTGCCGGATACTCCTTAATATTTTTAGTAGTTATTTTTCTATTCCATTCAATGAAATGAAACTTGCAAAATAAATGCCCTATTAGTTATTCTCCTTATGTATTTTATGTACTTTTCTGTGCCTATTTTATATTTCACAACAAAAAATGCAAAGAGAAAAAATGTCAGGGCTCTTTAGCATAAACATATTTAAAATGTCCTGTTTGCAAAAGACATTCAATCACATACAACTTGTTTCCAAAGGAAAACAATCAGGCCTGACTGTCTAACTAATGTTCATTAATAGTTTTATGTATATTGTCGAGAGTACCCATGGAACTTCAATTTGAGCCTATTTTCCTTTAAACATAACTAAACCTCAAATTGGACAAAAATATCTAATGACCTATTCCTGTAGGGATTTCCAAAGGAAAATAATCAACTGTTAATCATTTGGCGTTACCGCAAGCCATAAACTAATAAGCCCGCTGCTGACCACTATTAATGAATGCTTAGGGGGGAAGAGGGTGGTTAAAATTTGCAAGCTTACCTTCGCAAACACTGTTTTAACATAAATGGGTAAGTCTCCGTGAGGGCTGCCATATCCTCCTACTATACTGAAGCCCAAGCCATCTGGTCCTCGGTCTAGTGTAATAGACTTACACTGAGGAGGTCTACGGTAAAGGGAAGAAAAAAAGAGTCTTTAGACTTTAAAAAAATATATATATGGCATATACATATGTATCTCCATGAATCTGTAAGTTATGGGTTAGCTGACATCCACCTAAAGCTAGTATAACTCTCTGTGTTACCAACGGTGAGTCCATCACGGGTATTTTGGGGGTGCTTAAATTGTCAGTGTGTGCTGTGCTATGTATCTTAAATTTATATAATCTAATGAAATACTACTTAACACCCTATTCTATTACTCATGTATACTACCCTTAACCTAACATATTCATGGCAAGCTCTCATTGTATAAAGCAGCTCCTTCCTTTTCCAGTTTATTTAAAGTGAGAGGCTAAACTGCCAAAGACTATGATGGAATAAGTCATAAACATCAGTATTCCCAAGCTCAGAGACAAAAATAGATGATAAGAAATAGAAAAGCTGCATCAAATTATGTAAAAATTCCAGCATGCTCCTCTCTTCCCCTCTCTCTATATTCTAATTCTTGTGTACTCAAGTTTTGGGTAACTGTGAATTTTTTTTTTTTAATCACAAGTATGATTCATTAAATGATTAGGCAATGTTGGAATTTTTAAAAGGATAGATTGACCCCCCCAAGACTAAAATGTTCCCTCAAAAAACTCAGAGATGAAAATGTGGGAAGAGTAGTAGCATGCACGCATGTCTGCTTGTCTATCTACCTACCTACCATTCCATAATCGAAGAGTTTAGAAACACTTGGTTTTCATATTTTACACCTCATCTTCCAACATTTCACCTTTATGTGGGTAACAGGGACATACAAACCATAGTATATGAGCTCACCCTAAATCATCGTGAAATACACTGCTTGACGTCAGCCCAGTGAACGAAAGACTAGAGCTGGCGGGCTCCTGCTGATGACCCGTGACCACACTCACATCTCCTCCAGCAACCACCTGTACACAGGAGAAATATAAAGGGAAAAAGCACACGCTCACGTGGCTAGGAAAACATCAGTAGTTTTTCTTCAAAAAGAGCACTGGGAATAAAATGTGTATTTTATCATCCACTTAATCATTTCTGTTAACATAAATGCAGGAATTTCATAAGGTCCAGAGGCCTCTTCAACTGACACTAAGAATAGTCTACTAATTCAATTCTACCAAGTTCTTTGATGCTTTTCAAACATGGTTTCACATGCAACTGTTTTCTAAAGATCTTTAGAATGTAAGTCACTCAATCACACCACTTAAAATTTCAGCAATTAATCATTTCCTGCCAAGACCATGAATTTTCCCCCTAAGATATAAAGTATGAAATGATAAATGCATCAGGATAAAAAGTGACAGAATGTATTTCCTATGTACTTTCTTGGAATTCTCAATGTAATCATTTATGTTCAAGGGAAATAGTAAATACAATAATAGGAGATTTAATCATTTTATAGCTTTGACATTAAAGCTCATGTGTCCTCAAGCTACCCATATTCAGAAGAGTTGGGATAAAAATCTTACCTGCATTTCAATGGAGCCAGAGGCATTTTTCAGAAAGTTAACTGCCTGGGTGTGAGTCATCCCCTCAGTGGATGTGCCACAGATAGTGACGATCCTATCCCCAACCTGCGAGGGAGAGAAACAGCCATCTGCTACAACAGCCATGGAGAGTGGGATGATTTCCTTCCCTACCTTCCACACCACATGTATACTACTAATCAGCAATAGAAATAGAACCAAGGAAACGTCCAATTCCAAGCAGCAGCAACCACAAAGAGAAGCTGCAAGTAATGGCTGAGTTCTATCATCTTTGGTGCAATGGGCAGGGAATCACGCTTCCCTTTTCTTTGTTTCTCCTGGGTAAGACATTACTTCCTATTAAAAGAATACCATATCTGCTATCATTTGGGAACCAGAATTTCTCTGGATATTATTATTATACACATTAGCTGTGACTCTAAGTCAAGGGTTGGCAAACTACGGCTGATAGGCCAAGACTGGCCCACTGTTTATTTTGGTTAATAAAATCTGGTTGGAGGACAGATTTATTATTTGGCTGCTTTCACAAGGCAGAGTTGAACAGTTTCAACAGGGACACACATGCATGTCCTGCAAAGCCTAAAATATTCATCTTGTCCTTTACAGAAAAGTTTTCTGACCCCTGTGTTACGCGTACAATCTGTTTTTAAGTGCCAGTCATAAATTTACATAGCAAAGGGAAATAGAACCATTACGATTTAGAGAGTATTTAAATAGTGATTATGGTTTGAGACTATTTTTAAGGCATGAGGCCATATAGATTTTACTTTGTAGAGATTGAGTTACTTTAATGGAATATTCACATGATTTCAGAACTGGGCAGTTAGCATAAATTCTATCATAGTGCTCTACATATGCAAAATCCCTCAATTTTGAAGCAAGCTTTGTATAGTTTCACATTGTAAGTCATGTTTACACTAAACTTTTGCAAAACTGATAAACAAATGCAACATAAATGACAATTTTCAATTTAATAAAGTTAAATCAGCATTTAAACCAAAAAAACACGTAAAGAAAAAATTTCACTTCATTCTGGCAATACTTTCTGAGAATACCTTCTGTTTCATTTTAACTTCTTCCACAGGGTTTCGAACAAGTAAAAAATATTAAGAAACAACTGTAAGTCATCCCATTTCATTTACTTGAAAATCTGCATACAACAACAAATTCTCCTCTCTTTTAATTTTCTTCATCTTTTACCCAAAGCACGCCCTGATGTGGCTGGATAAGCGGATTTAAAAGTTGACAGACATCTCAAACTGCCTGCAACAGCTGGCCAGAGTCAAAGGGTTTATAAAACCTTTTGACAGATTTGCTAGGGCTACCAGGGCTATTAGTAAAACTTACTCTGAGTTTCTGGGTCTGAGCTGCAACTCCATTCGGGTGCATCATTGCAATAAATATAGGAACGTCACCAAGCGGGCTGCCCACACCTCCAGCAATGCTGATCCCCAGTGAGTCAGTGGGTCCCTGCCATTGGACAGACAGAGTATTTTGGTCAAACTGATATTTTTAATTGGCTTTTGGTCTCTTTGGCACAATATTCTATAGTTAACTTTCATCTTCTAGATGTGAGGGTGGAAAATGATGCCCAAGAAAATTGTATTACTTTATTTGATACAGGTCCTTAATGTGATTTAGAAAAATAAGCATCTGTTCAGGAGGTAAAAGAAATCAAAACTAAATGAAAATCATGCTATGGGGAATGAGGAAAATCAAGGAAGCTGATGAAGTGAAAAGGAATCAGAGAGACCCGTGTTCAAAGCCAGAAACCCACACTTACAAACGCTGGGATCTGGAACAAGTCCACTGCTTTCAATGAATCCCTAGATCTTCACGGACAAAATGGAGATTACCATGCCTCTCACAAAGGGCTGCAGTGACTATTAAATGAAATGACGATGGTATGAAGTGTCTACAAGTGTGCTCAGCACTTAAATCTGCTTTTATTTTCTCTGTTGTGCATGGCTATCAGAGGAATCGGTTTCAGGAGAATGGGAAGTCTCTGTTGAAAGCAAAGGCTAATTTATCCTAATATGAGAAGTGAGAGAGACCCGGCATTATTTTGCGTGGGGCTGGGTTGATACCATTTGTGGCAATAAACAGTATACCAAAAATGATTTTTCAAACAAGGAAATTCCGCAAAGACTACACTGGGCTATTTCCACTGCATATAATACACATTTTTATCATATGGTACTATAAAATAGTAAGGCAGCTAACAGGAAAATACATATGCAGATGCCTTTGGAGTCAAAAGAGTTTATATTTTTTCCTCTCTCCCAAGTTACCTTTTTAATTTCAACTGCTCTTAATCCCTGTATTTCAGATGCCACTGTAAATGGGAAAAATATAAAATATGGTTATTAGTGCATTTTTAATGTCAGTTTAAATTTTAGTTGATGTCTACAGCTAGATGGGACTAAGTGAGGTATCCTAATTTTTTTGGAAAGGGGGTTTCAAAGTTACTAGCACACATGATTAAATCTGTCTTACAGAGGGACTTCCCAGTTAGAAAAACGCACACACCATCCTATTTCTTCCTTCTTATTTCAAGCATTGCTTATACAACTCCATAATCCACTTTGAATGAGTTAAGGACAGGATGTGCTTTGGATAGAAAGACATGTGCACAGCTGAGAGAAATAAAGTCATGGAAGCATTAAAAAGAATCCATGGACTTAAGTGCCTAAATTTCTAGAATATTAGTTACATTGCAAACAGAGACTGCCATATGGTTAGTTTCTTCAATTTGAACAACTTTCAACCAATGCTCCAAGCCAAAAAACCCTCTGCATCATGATTTCATGTAATTAAAACACAGGAGGGTCATATTAATTTTATCAATCAAATTTTTTGCAATCTTCATGGAGAAAGAAAGCTTCACTTAATGGGATCTTCTGATATATTGGTGTTACATTAAACAGAAAAAGGGAATAAAAATCAAATACAACAATCTGCTTCGCAAGAAAAAAATTGCAGGATCCTGATTCTAATGTTTAGTATACCTCGTAGGGAAAACATCAAATGGGAAATACCGCTATAGGCACTACTTCATGCTCTTCTGAATTTTTGCACCTATACTAGGGTTTGGGATGATTTAGAGGAAAGAGAGCTTCAGAGGTAAAGTAAAATGGGAAAAAATCACTGTTGATGGCCAAAATTCAAACCACTAAATCATGCTTAAAATTTCAATCCAATCTTACATGCAATCTTCTTTGAGCTGCTTTCCAGTGACTCAGATGTACTGGATCCCGAAAGTGGAAAAGTGAATGATGACAGGCTCCCTTCACTCATCTACAAATACATAACAGTTGTTTTAGAAAGTTTGGGAAATAATAATACCCACTAAATACCACTTATTTCAGAATTCTTTTAATGGACTTAGAAATACTTGTTAAGCAACAGTGGCATTTGGTAATTTGAAGGGCAATCAATATGGAGAGTTTCCACTGAGTTTTCTCTTTTTTTTTCTTTTTAAGGAAGAATTTGTCCAATGACATAAATAAAGGTAAAAGAATGGATGCAATTGATTCCAACCTTCCTAAAATTTTAGTAGATTTTCATAATCTCACCCAAGCTAATCTTCTCTAAATTTAAACAAATGCTGTACATAGATGGGGACTTCAACAACTGCAGAATTAGGGCCAGTCGACAGGAAACAAATGGTAATCATTCAGGGGTGACTAGAGGTCCTTAAGGACAGGCTGATAAAAATGGGCTTCTGTCATCAGAAGGCAAGACAGGAGAGGGGCTTACCAAGAGGCTCCAGCTATCTCACACCATATTTTTATACGTGGTGGTGAGCTTCTACAGTTCAATACTGATTGATCAATGTTTGTTATAAAATACTTTAAACATATATTGTCTTTGTAGGCTTTATATGTATATATTAATCGGTTCACTTTTGAGATTATGGAAAAAGAATCATGTCAGAAAAGAAGAATGCTTGGAACTAAGTTCCTTAGAATGACTCACAAACTACTCAAGAGCTCCATCCACCTTGCTTGCCTGTCCACTCCCATCTCTCGTTCTTCCCTATCACAAAGTCTGCACCTCAGCCGCTCTGCCAAGCTGCCAGGGGGCCAGGCCTGTGTACATGACCCTGGACAGACTCATGGTCAGGGCCATCTTTGAGTTCCTTCTGGCCTATGGACTGCATTGTCCGATGAATCCCACAGCTACCCACCTGGCTGCTCTGAGAAGGTCTCCTCTCCGAATGGAATGGGCCAGCTTTGACTCTTCCGACTTCCAAGGTTACTGTGCCTAGGGAACACTGGGGGGGAAGTTGTTCGATGAAATGTTTAAACAAAATGATACAGTTAGCTTTAGGATTACATTTTACTCTTCAAGGCTGGGTTTTTGAAAGGCATTTTCCTTTTGGAATTTCCACGGGCAAGGATACCTCCAATCCTTTGTGGAAAAAGGCTTTTCTAAAACATTAAAACTAGTAAAAAAAATTATAACAACAAGCAGCAGCAGCAACACCCAGTGTCTGTCTTACTGCCTCATGATTTACATGGAGAGCGTGTCTGTCACGGCAAAGAGAAATGGAGAATCAAGCAATTATCTCACGAAACGCACTAATTTAGATAGGCCAAAAGAACTAAGTAACTCAGACCTTAAAAAACAAAACAAAAACAATAAAATAACCACTACCGCAACAATTCATTTTGCCCTCAATAGCAAAGGTACTCAGATAATTGGGTAAGCTCTCTACTGCCTCGCTGTACCTGAATAGATATATTATAATATACAACACTTAAACAAGCCATATTGCTGTAAACACAAAACGAGAATTGAAGACAATTTCCCTGTGGTCCTTTACAAATAAATCATAGGCATGCAAGAAATGCTATACAGTCTACTGTGAAAGCAGCACAATGAGGTGTTTGAGAACTCAGGCTTTTGGAGTCAGATACACTGGTTTAAATCCAGACTATGTGATTTACTAGCTGGGTGAACTTAGCAGATGTTTACCTTGATAAGTCTTTTACTCTGCATTTTAAAAACAGAGACCATTACAGGTTGTTGTGATAAAATAATCCATGCACAATTCTTATCAAAGTGTCGAGCACAAAGCAGTATCGTCAATTGTGTTGCTTCCAGTTTTCTATTATTACAAACAACACTGCAATGAACCTTATGTACGTGAAGTTTTTTTGTGTATTGAGGATTCTGCAAGATGTTTAAATGAAGAAATAACAAGTCAAAACAACAACAAGCAGCAGCTGGAGGTACAAATAGCAAAGCTATATAAATATTTAAGGCTCTCATTATATACTGCCAAACTGGGTTTTTAAATGGTGATTTAACTAGTTCTAAAATTATTTAGGTTATTTTATGGATGTCTCCTTCTCTATCTTTGAGAGGTATCTATCTTACAGAGTTAACTATCATTGTTAATTTATCTCCTAAAGGAAGCTACTTCTCCTTAAAGAATTCTAATTATTTTTTGAAAATTGATAACTCTAAGAAGAAATGATAGACTTTAAGTGTGCTTTATTAATAACTAAATTTATATGTATATACCAGATCCTATGCAAACCACAGAGGTTTATAACAAGATGCTCACTTGAAAATCACTCCATGAAGCTAAGCTTAGCCACTGAAGAGGCTCCCACTAGCATCTGAGAACTCTGACATTTCTCCTGCTGTCAGACACTGTCATGAAGTTATGTGCTCATGTTACTGAACATGTGCCACATGACATGGATACCGATGGCGATCGATTTTTAATCAACACTGAACTACACTTCAGGTCATAAAAACACATGTTAGGTAAAGGAAAACAATGAGATAAACACTGTTTTATGTAATTGTAGGAACACAAACCCCCTCTGGAAACTGGAATATTCCCTGATAGGAAATATGTCTAAACTTCCACGAGTTGTATTTTTAAGTGACTATTCTATATTTTCCATTTTTAAAATGAGACTGGCTCTGCCTTTCCAATCAGAAAATGATTCTTCATGGAGAGTTCACTCCATGGAGGAAAGAGATTTCACAATGTAAAATGTACTTAAGACTAGCAATGATACCTGGGGATGGAGGCATTATAATTATTGAAACAACAACAATAATAACTGTTGAAGGTACTGCCCAGTAAATCTGCATTACATTGTCTTCATTTCATAAGTATGACCCATCCAACTATGATTTTAAATGTCAAACTTTAAATAGTTCAATAGTTTTGAATCAGAATAAGATATGAACCAAACATTCTCTTCTGTCATTCAAAAAGGATAAAATCTTTCTTCCACATTCTTCATGTCTGGGAAAATATAAAGATGTCCAATTTAGTGTGCCCAGTAAGGGGTTAAGGAAGGGGCTGGGACAGGGCAGTCCAGAAAGCATGACTTCCAGAGGTGCCCTTCTTGCCTCCTATGATCTTCCGCCTTTCTGCTGAGTCCCTTTTCAAAGAGCACCTGTGCCAGGGAGGAGATTCTTCCCTTAGGCCAGAGGTCATAAGAATAAATCCAAATATAAATATGGGAGGGCAGGGGAGAACCGAGGTTAAGACTTTTTTTCTCCTTTGTGGCCTGAATATGTGTTTTTCTTTCAAGAAAAGAGCCACACAGTAATCACTTTGTGATAAAAGATTTACTAAGAACACAGATACTCAGTTCATAATTCTTACTACTGCTAAATATATAATAATATAATAAACAGCTGATTGTAAGTTTGTTATTTAGAGATTTATCACTGAAATATGGTGTCTAATGTATAAATATGTCTTATTTGAGAGAACATATTAGATAAATACTTGTTTGAATGTGGCCGCTCCTCCCTCTCTTACACTATTACACATGACCATTTGTGGCGCTGGATTTCTACCTTTAGCAGAGCTGCGACGGCTTCCTGGGTGGCGTGACGGACGTCTTCTCCATTCACCATTAGTATCTGGTCTCCCTGCATCAGCCTTCCGTCAGCATCTGCAATTCCTCCTTTCACAATGTCGGACACGAATACTCCAGTATCATTTCTGCAAACGTAAAGTTTTGAATGTCAACATTATTATTTTTTCCCAACTGTAATGCAATGCTTATTTAATGAAAGGCTAACATTTTACAACTGGAAATTTTACTTCTATTTTTATGACTTTAAAAGTTTTATTGTTTTCAGCAACACTGGTGCAACTATGAGAATTATTTTTTGTAATAAATAGTATCTTATGTCTTTACAATATTTCATAGATTGAACATATATTTCATAAGCATTATTTATTCAACAGTTCTACACTGTGAGTAGAAGTGGCTATTATACTCATTTTATGAGTCACACTTACTAAATGGCAAAAACAGGACTTAAGAGTCAGTCACTGGGAGCTAAATCTATTGTTCTTTCTACACCATAATGAAGCCTTGAATGGATATTGACCTGTGCCTACATAAATATGTTGCTATTATCACCAGTGCCATTAACGTTACTGAAAATAAATAACGGATATGTATCTCAAACTAAAACCATTTGTTACTCAAAATTAAGTACCATTGCTGGGATGTCTCTTCTTTTAAATCATTACAGGTCTAACTTTCATACAAGATAGGTTTATGCAAAATGAACAAATATTCAACTTATTTCAATCTTCCTTTCATGAAAGTATAAATAACTAAAGGACTTCTTGTTGAGATACAAAGATAACTCCTAGTAGAAACATTTAGGAAAAGTTGAATTGTATCACTTGTTCTTGCCAAGGTCATGACCTCAAACAAGCCCTTTCACCATCTGATACTCTGCTTTCCCATCTTAAGAATAAAGGTGTTGGATCTTACTGGATTATATATTTTTTAATATTAACTATACATACATATTTAAATAAATGAGGTACTTAATTTATGTATATTCACCAATCTACTACCCTGGCCTCTTAATTTACACTTTCTATTCCCTTCTGATGGTGTGCTCTTGTTCATGCTGATCCTTCTCCCTAGAATATCCTCGCCCACTTCTGTCAGACCAACTCTCACCTCTCATTTTTGGCTTCATCTCTGGCACCTCTTTATAAAGGGGTTTTCCTAATCTACTTCCCTTAAATAAGGTCATGCACTCGGTCCCTTTCTCCTTTGCTTCCGTGGATCCCCCACGATGCATTTCTGCCTCTCACCAACAGAGTCCTTTGTTGCAAGAATGTATTTAATGCTCATTTACCAAACAGAGTTTTTTGAAGTCAGGATCCATGTCTTATTTAACTCTGTTCCCCAGAACCTAATGTATCTCCTGGCACCCAGGCGGTACTCAAAAATACCAAATGGCTTTTTGTCTAGTACCTTCAAAATCCCCCAAAATACTGACTAAAAAATTTCAGCACCAATGTCTTCTGATGTTCCACTACTGCATGGGCTGAAATAGCTACCTACAGAACACTAGCAGTTGAGAAAGATTCTACTACTGCTAGTACTCTTTAAAGAAATTTAAATTCAATCATTTCCAAGAGGTCATTGCATTTGCCCTGATCAGTCATACCTTTTACCAACAATACTCAACCCCAAGCCTTTGCCCGGCTTCTTCTGCAGCTCGATGGTGAGGGTGTCGTACACATCCTCCTCTTTGTACGGGGCCTCATCTCTGTAGAGCGTCAGGCGCACCCTTTGTGGTGTTTGTCTCAGCACATTTATTGCTTCATCATGTGTGGCCTTTCTCAAGTCAATTCCATTCACCTGTACAGAAACGGGACACAGAGGGTGGGGAACCAGGTGAGTTGAGTAAAAGGAAAAAAGATAGGGAGAAGGGAGAGAGGGGGAGGGAAAGAGGGGGGAAGAGGAAGGGAAGGAGGGAGGGAAAAAGAAATAAGTAAAGACCATCCTCCCCAGAGTAGCCTTTTCTTCGTTAGTTGTAAAGGTCAAATGCACAGCATTCTGTACCTCTAAAATCTGATCTCCAGCCCAGAGCCTTCCGTCTTTACATGCTGCTCCTTCTTCGTAAACTTCATGGATGATAATGGCACCCTAAGGGCACAAAGAAAACACACCCATGCTTTACACCATTCTCCCTAGGGAGGGTGAGCAGAAATGGAGGCAAAGCACACTTCACTTTTAGAGACAGTGGTACGCGTTATACGCTCACTGCATCCGTATGTGAGCCACATATCAAAATTGAAAGAAAAGCATAAGAAGACAATTTTTGCTACAAGGCTCAAAGAAGCTTATATTTCTTTCACATGATATGGAAGTTTAAAGAAAAAAATTATAAAATATATAAATCACCCACACACGCATATATAATAGACATACATCACCTCATCACCTTTCCTATCCACAAGTGGAATGAATGGTTTTTAAAAGCATTTTTGACATTTAGAAATTTTTGTCTATAAATTATCCAAATTTTCAGATTTTTCTCAATATGGGTCTAACCCAAGAGTATCCAGTCAGTAAAAAGAAAATTAAAATATGGCAAGAACTAATAAACCCACAGAAATATTTTGAATCTAAAGGTCACAATCACAAGTATAAAGAAATATTATTAAGTCAGTGTTGGCTTACTCAAAATAAAAATCCCAGTACGCAGCTGAGTATCTGCCCTATACATTAAAATAACAATGAATGATACATTTTCCTAAGCCTTTGTATTTCCTTTAATAAAACTGATGGAAATCGCCCTGACAGTAATCTCTCAGGGCTCACTGAAGAGGCTGCCTGTGTCTTTGGAGCATCTCGGGCTGTGTCCTCACCAGCAGTGTGTCAGACCCCCCAACGATGCTCAGGCCCAGCCCTGTCCGCCCTTTGGAAATCTCAATTGTTGTTTCACAGCCTGGGATGATGGGGCACGTAGCAGGATCAGAAGCAAAGATTGCTGGTGTTGATGACCTGCTTGTACCTAAAAATAAGTTAAAAGTGAAATGAAATACAAACAAAAATTGATTAGAAGGCATATACATCAAACTCACCACACTGGGTGCCTTTGGGGGATGGAGCAGAAACATGGGCCCAAGTTGGGGACAAAGAAGACTATATAATTCCACCTTAATCTTTTAGTTACATTTAAAACTATCCAACAAATGATTAAATCGTCATTATTAATTTAGGGTGGTGGGTACAAAATTACCTGTGATATTATTTTATGCAGTATTCTGTATTTTTTTTAATTACTGGAGGTAACGGGTAAAAGGAATGAGAACAGAGAGTTGAACTGAACCTCTAGTTCCACTTTGATATTCTACGTTTCATGGGACCCAAACAAACTTCTTATGAAATTATGATTTGTAAAACTCAGAACTGAGATATGTGGTGGAGACCTAACTCACATTCAGGGAAGACGACAAAACACAAAGGACATCAGTAACTCTGGTCATGGTGCCTGCCATTCAGGGCTTTTTAGGTTTTTGATTTAGTTTTCCTTTTCATCCTATCTTAGAGCATCTCTACTTATGTAATCAAATCTGAGCATACAAGCAACTGGATTTAATATCTGAGTTTATATGACATCAAGTAAGACCCACTTGTAGTTTCTTTCCTTGTGTCTCGATGTTTTATGAACTCAGATATTAAATCCTGGTGCATAAATGCTCAGAATTAAATAAATAAGATTAGATTATGAAAAAATAAAGGGAATATAATTTTATACTTTGTTTTATGAGAGTCTTCACATCATATGGTTTGTGATATACCAAAAAGCATAGAGCAAATGTCATATTTTGGGAAAGCTGGGATACTTGACAGATTAGCTTTAGAAAAAATGCTCTCTTTCTAGGAATCAGAGGGAGACTATTTTCTTGCTCCTGAAATGGTAAGAACAGGTGTAAGATATTTTCTTTTCTGTTATGTTTCCATTTAGCATTTTATATTTTTATAGACAATGCTATTTAGGGATCTACTTAAAAATGAAAAATGAAAAAATTTCCATATTTTTTTTAACATTTTAGTGCATTAGTCTTTCTAAATAAAGGATTGCTTTCATCAGATATTTATTACTTTAAGACTTTTTAGACAACAAGGTCCAACTGTATATAGCATAGGGAACTACATTCAATGTACTGGGATAAACCATAATGGAATGAATATAAAAAAGAATATATATGTGTGTGTGTGTGTGTCTGTGTGTGTGTGTGTGTGTGTGTGTGTGTATATATATATATATATATATATATATATATAGCATGAGTCAGCAGAAATTAACACAATATTGTAAATCAACTATACTTCAATAAAAAAAAAAGATTTTTTAACCAACTATATTACAATGTTTTAAACTGCTGCTTCCTTAAAAACCTGTTCAAAAGAACTGAATGTTTCAGTCTGGAGGCCAAAAGAGATTTTTTCCCCCAGTTGCAGAAAAAAGCAATGTTTTTTAAGTACTTTTTTTTTCAATGCTACAAAGCTTGAAATTTATTCTTTTATTAAACGCCAGTGTAATTTTTCTCAAAAAAGTAACTCAAAGGAATAATTTGCCTCAATATACTAGACTGGCATTTTAATGATACACGAAGGTTTCATTCCATGCTCTACATACAACTACTTTGACAGTTATCTACTACTTACACTCAAAGGATACAACTCACATCAACTACATATATGTGCATTTTTAAGAGTCTGATGTAGCACCAGGCAATGTTGATTTCACACCAGTGAAGTGGTATCACTGTATCCATTTTAAAATGAGAATACTGAGTCTTTGGGAAGTTAAATTACTTGTTCACTAGTATAAAAAAAGGAATGAACAAAATGGTGTATCTAATGTATTAGTAAGATACCTGGAATCACAGACAGCCTTAGCAGAAGATCCTTGGAGAGCAAAGAGTACCAGTCCCTTGTCTTAGAAATGAGCAAGCGGAGGCCCAGAGTGGCTGGATGGGTTTCCCAAGGCTCTACGGATGGTTAATGTACAGCAGGCAGATCCCCTGCCTCATAGCCCAGTGCTCTTGCTTCAGGAGCCCCTCTCTTTATACCATCCCTTCACCAACAGGCTCCCTGACTACGGCCTCTCAAGCAGTGGGCTACGTACAGGCAGGCGGCTCCCAAACAGGGACGCGATACTGAGCCTGAACGCGTCACACGTGCAGGACTAGCAGGAGACCAGCCCTTACTTACTTCGGATGGGCTCTGGTTCCGGCGAGCCAGACGGTGGGACCATCAGAGACTGGGGGCTGCTCTTTCTTTCTCCATTGGCTGTACCAGCTGCTGAAGCAACAGCCTGGGAATCTGGATTCTCAGCACGAATGGTCAGTTTCACTGTTGTCTTCGCTGTCTTCAAAAGGCTAATAAACTGGCAGGGTGTTGGTTTAGAGGGGAAATAAAATTTACAGGCAAATTAGTAGACTTATACTTCCACTATTATAGCTGGAATCTAGAACCATCTATGGTTGAGAGAAGAGTCAGAGGCAAATTCTTTCCCTGTCAGGATTTCAGTGGTCAAGAAAGAATGGTTGCAGTTTCCTTTCTAGTTTCTCCAATTCCCTGATATTGATTAAGGCCACAGTTAATTTCTAATGTAAGTCTAGTTCTGACCATATTCTTCATTATATAAGTAACGGGCTTTCAACTTTTTACATTTCTAATTAATACTGCCCAGTTCTCTGGATTATTACAACCTTTGAAGACGTATGGGGTGCTTTACCCACCTCTGATTCTACAGAGAATGTGAAGCAGCTTACACAAACATTTTTAATAATATGGAAACACTTAGGTTAAAAGCAACATAAGGAACACTATGCAACAGAAGAATCAAGCCAAATGGAAAGTTAGAACATACACATGTGAGTTAAAGGATGAAACCCATACAATTATTAAAACTGAATTTAAAAATGGTTTAGGCATCTTGCTGGCCAATGTAGAAATGGAAACATTGGCACTCCAAATCTCAAGAAAAATAGGGTTTTTTTCCTAGCACTTATGAAAGGCCTCAAGTGAGACTCCTAGTAAGTACAGTATTAACATCACTTTTGAGGAGGAAGAAACTCAGGCACAAATAACTGTTTAACCCCAATAAAAGTTATACATTTAATGGTTGAGTTTTAAAATCTGTCTATAAAGCAATATACATAGTGGATATTTTATAGGAGCAAACATCCATTAAAAAACATTCCTTTAGTCTTAATACTAAGTTGACCTTTGTTTAGAAGTTCCAAGTTTTCCTAAGGAAAAACTGAAATGATATTTATCAAAAATGCTGACTGAACCCTGAATTTATCAGGTAACAAAAAATACCTTAACATCATCTTAATTGGAAAGCAGAAAGTAGAAATTAAATAAGTTCCAAAGTATCTCTTCTCTTCCTTGCAGATATCTGTCTAATACAGCTACACAGCTCTGATTCCCTATGACTGACCACACACACACACACACACACACACACACACACACACACACACACGTTTAGCCATGCCCAAGGATGAGTTTATGGTATCATCTGCTTTCTTTTGGAAAAGTACCTTTTCAACAGGATAGCCAACAACTACTTCGTCATCTACAGCCAAGATCTGATCTCCAACTTTGAGCCGTCCATCCTAGATGGAAACATGGAAGATTCTGAGTGAATTTACAGAAAGAATTCCCTCCCCACCACTTTCTGAGAGTGAGAAGGGGGAAGCCTCACCCTGGCTGCTGCCCCGTGCTCTGTTAGACTCTTTATGATGACCCCGCTGAGAGTATCTTCTTCACTGATGGCAATGCCCAAACCCCCCTGATCCTAGAGAAGCAAAAACAGAAACACTCAGAAAACGTGAAACTGATCAAATTTATCCAAATGGAAAGGTATGTGACCGAAACTTCTGAACACTGTCTTCTTACCCAAGGGCTAGAAAAGAAATTAAAACTGTTCTAAAATCCACTATTAGAAATCTCTTCTTTTCTTAAGCAAACTTTCAATTATTTTAATGGGATTAAATTCTCCTCCATCAAATAAATAGTCAAATGTTTTCATTCCTCCCATATGTCCACTATCTCTAGTATCTTTAGCATATATATCCAGTAACATATCTCTAGTAACTCTAACAAAATATCCAGAGAACTAAAATATATTCAACAATTTAATGACTGTACAACGTCTGAGAATTTAGCTCTGTGTAACTGGCTAACTAAGTGATTCAACACCAAAGTCTCCTCCTTCTTCGTCTTTCTGGCCTACAGCTTAGAGATAACCGCTAACACTGGCCCCTTCATCCCTTTCTGCTGTCCTTCCTCCTTTAGCAGACAGACTGCCATGACTGCTCATGCTCTGTCCTTTCTGGACCTGAATACCCAGACTGGTTACTTCAAATACTCGTGTTCTGATGTGGTGCAGAGTGAAAATTCTCTCAACTCTGAACCCAAAGACGTGCACTGAAAACCTGCCAAAGCTAGAAGAGCTACACCTACTTCTGTCTATATTTTCCACACTTTTTTTTTATGAAAACCAAGTGTTCCATAACATTGGGTTTTACCTTTTCTTAACGTTTACGTGAACAAAATTACCATAGGGTTTTACACATTTCATTCTGGTTAGAGCTAGCAACATTTCTCATTATAGTTTGCACCTAGGGAGATGGAAAGCAAAAGAGAGAAAAGGGAATCTCGCCATGGTTTCTCTGAAATGTTTACATGAGAGCCAAGGTTGCCACCAGACATTTAAGATCACGACAGTGAGATAAGGCTTCACCATCATTTTAAAGATTATCAACACTGTGGCTTTGCAATGGTGATTAATGCTTGACGACTTTCCGACTGTCACTGTGCCTCCTCTCTGCCACTGCTCTTTTCACGTGTATAATACAGAGAAAATCACACACTTTCAGGGAAAGCAGAGCTCAGCTGTAATTTCCTTTCTGGCTAGCTATAGAAATTTGGATAGGTTACCTAACATCTCTTAACCTCAATTTTCTTATCTCCAAAAAAAGGGAAAATAATTCTTGCCAACTACAAGTTTGCTGTGAGGATCAAGTGCATTAAGAAAAGGCTTAAAAGCCTGACACACTATGCACAAGTGTTGTTATCACACACGCATTCCTTCTACTTATAACTCTACAGGATATAATCAAACTGACTTCAGATAAAGTGTCTAAACTTGCCAGCATTTTGAAACCCCGAACTCTGATCTAGGGGTCAAAGAATCAGGCACAGTGAATAGGAAGGTCAACGTGCTACGAGACTGACAAGTCTCAATGCTGATGCCAAACGTAAAAAACTGAGCTACCCTCTATTTGGGACACTCCACACCAATGCTCTTTCCTACTACAAATAAATATTTGTTTGAATAAGTAATACTCTGTATCTACCATGACTGTATGTACTCAATTCTGAGATTTGATTCTATTACTGTCTATTCACTTAACTGTAGTCAGAAAAGTACTTTACTAAGTACAGAGGGCATTTGCTGGTTGTTTACCTAACATCCATTCTCGTCGTACTCCTTTATACAAACTCAGAGACTTCCATTAGAATATCCAGTCCCCTCTCCCCGTGCTGCCTCAAACGACTCTCTCTTAAATGGCAATAGAATGAGGGATTCTTGAATGGAAGTGTATGGACTTCCTGATGGAAAAAGCTTTAATAACTTCTTTTCCCTCTACCCACAACACAAACTGCCCACGATGACTTTTCTTAAACATATAAGACCAGAGCAATCCATTTTTGTAGAGTTATTTATTTTTTAAAAAAGAAATCAAACCAAGAAGAGTCACAGTATTTTTTTCCACTAAATGCTTAACGAAATCTGATCACATGCCAGGCTTTATGCCCACCACTTTATAGACAACTCACTTAATCTTTATAATTACAACATTATCAGAGGTAATACTATCACCTCCAATTTACAGGTAAGAAAATGGAGGCAAAGCAAGACCACACCATGTGTGAAGTCTGGACCTGATGAAACAAAGATTCAATCCAGATAGACTGCCTCTGCTGCCCTGGCTGACTTGGAGCTGGGGGGTCGCAGAGGAAGCACCCCTTCTGCTGCAGCATTTCATGTTCCATCCCTCTATCCCACCACCCTACCTCCTCCCTTCCTCTCCTCTTCCCTGAGCATGTCACTACTCTTTCTGCTTCTACTCTGTTCATCCACTGCCCACCTGCATTCCAGCATGAGCCTGCAGCACTTGAAAACACTGATAGGTTTCTGTTCAACAAACCACTTCTTTAAAGTGGTCACTTGAACCTAAGGCTCAGATCTTTGCAAAAGCCAATACCTCAAGGATGCCTATCGGTGAGATTTCTAGTTATTTGAGCTTTCGGTTTCACGAAGGACAAAGACTATAACTTCCGTTTCTTTATTCTTTTTACTTCCTCCATAGCAGGTCCTTGGTAAATAAATCAAAGGAGAGATCACTAAATGTCATACCTTGGGATAATCATAAAGGCAGGAAAAGCTGGGTCCCTGCCCGAGTATCAATTAGCACAGTGGTTCTCAAACTTTAGCGCACACTGGCATCACAGAGAAGGCTTATTACTACAACACAAGATGCGGGCGCACCCCCCAAAGCTACTCATTCAGGAGGTCAGGGTGGGCCCACACAGCTGGAGTTCTAACAAGCTCTCAGGTGATGCTGATGCTGACGCGGCTGGTCTGGAGCCCAGCTTTGAGAACCAGTGAATTAAAACACCAGTGTCAAGGCAGTCACATCATTTCACTCCAATTCAAAGCAGATTTACCTTGGGAAGCTCCAGATGCTGCACGTTTGGAAACGAACTGAGGTCCACAGCTGCATCGGAAGTAGTAACGCTCGGTCCAGCCTGACAGAGGGAAAGAAATGACAAAATAGGCAACTGAGTGTTATGCAGTTTTGTTTGTTTAAATACAGGGGCTACTTAATCAAAATTATTTCATACGCTGTAATTCCTTATTACTATTTTATTATTTCATGACATTTATGAACATTATATTCTCTTTAAAATACGAATGAGGTGCGATTAGACGGCAATTATTATGGAGCACAAAGACACAAGGTGCTCCTCAAGACTGCCTGGGTTTACTCCACAGTGCTATCTAACAACAACCCAGCTCCAAATGGTGTAAGCGCTGAAACACAGAACACCAGCAGAGGCACCATTCACTATGCTTTACCGTGCTAGTCATCAAGTGTATTTAGGAGCTATTAAATGTTTTACCTGAAAATTATTAAAATCCATTTTCTTAAGGGACGTATTTGGTACAATTCATATGAAAATAAAATTTTCTCCCTTATAATCTTGAAAAACCACTTGACTCAGTTCACCATTATGATCAGTGAGTTAGTTCACCAGCATGAGACAATGATTTCTGCATCTTATGTACAGAAAAACCCAATGTATAGATATTAATTTAGGGAAGAGCGTTTCCATTGCTATGCCTTTTCCCACTGAGAGTTACCATGGTTCCTCTAATTTTAAGCTTTTCACTCTCTCCTATCTCCTTTTACTCATTCTAAACATGTATCCAATGCATCTCCAAATCAAAACAAAACTCCCACCAAAACCTCAATTTTTTGTCACCCTCTAGCCACCGCCTCGTCTCTTCTAATTTCTTACCCATCGTTTGCTTTCTCAAAACCACTAATAATCTCCTAATTGGGAAATCCAAAGAACTCTATTCACCTCCTCACTTGAGCTCCCTGCAGTATTCAAGGCTGTGGAATATACCCTTTCTCAACGGGGCTCTCCTCAGCTGCTGTGCAACATGCCCGCCTGGTTCTTCTTCATCTCTGACCTCTCTTTGTCAGCCTTCCTCCTTACTGCTGATACTACACATTTCTGACCTGGGCCCTCTTCTTCTCTAAAGGTTCCCCAGAGGCCAGAGCCTCAGCTCCCACGGCTCCCAAGTCGGCATCTCTGGGGATTCATCTCTAAACTCTACACCAGCCGTCGCCATGGACACTCCTACCAGGCTTTCCAACAGGCACTTCATTCTTAAACTGCCTCAGAGAGAATGTTCTCTATTTTTTTTTTTTTTTTTTTTTACAAATATCTGCTTCTCTTTTTTATTGTAGTGAAAGTTAGCCATCTATCGAGTCACTAAGTCAGATCTCTGGAAGCCTCATACCTCTTGTCTGTTTCCTTCACCAGTTTATTCTCAGCCCAAAACACAGAACCTGTTACAAGGCAGATACTCAAGAAATATTTGTTGGATAAACAGATTCTCAACCAGTCATTTTTCCTCACTGAGTATATATATTTAGTTAGGGATGAAGTAATGTCAATTTGGGTCCTAAATATCTGACATAACCACTTCTTCTTCTCTCTCTCTCTTTTTTTTTTTGCATTCGTTCAGGCCCTCATTATCTATCCCTTGAACTACTCCAATAATGTTCCTACTCCCTTTAACTTAACTTCTCTGCCCTGCAACCTGTGATTTTTCTCTGCACCATTTCCAGAGAAGTTTTTAAAAATATAATTTTCATTCTTTGAATTTGCAAAGACATGGGCTCAAAGACAAAGTCTGCACCATGATCCCCATGATCCGACCCTACCCATTCCCTGCCTCCCACTGTTAGTAACACTCTGCAGTCATCAATTCTCTTCATTTGCCAGAGCCTCCAGGCCATTCCTCAATCCATGTGCTCTGCCTGCAATGTTTATGGCCCCCAAGTCATCTACTTCCAATATACACTTCATGTGTAACCTCCCCTATGAAGTCTTACTCTCGCTTTCCCTACAGAGGTAAAACTGTCAACTCCTTTTCTACCTTCATTATTCCCTTTGCTACTAGACTCTACTAGTAGCCTTCATGTAAGTGGTGTGCTTATTTACATGAGTGTTTCTTATACTAGAGTATAAACATCTTGGGTGCCAAGGCTATGACTTACTTATCTTTTATATCCCTGCAAGAGTTCTATAATTGTTAGCTGAATTAATAAGTGGTGTATCAAGCAACTCTTCCCAGAAAAACAAACATAAGCTACATACCTCCTTATTCTGAAGATTCTCTGAGGTAGCAGGCAAAGGTTCCACTGTATGCCCAGGACATACGGCCATCTGATTCACTGCATCTTTACTTCTAAAGGAAAAAAGCACTGACCTATCATATCATGAGCATTCATATGATTTTCATTCTTTAGCTTGAAGACTCAGATTATTAGAGAAAATTCTGGGACCTGGAACTACAACACTCACACATTTATATATGTTTTATTTTCATTCAAAAGAATTCAGAATTGAAAGGCAAAGGAAAAATACTTAATAAACCAGAAAAAAATGCTCACCTTATAAAAATTATTTTTACTTTAGAAGGGGCACATTTGATGATCGATGAAGCATTCTGATGACTTCTTCCATATAAAATCTGACCATTGATCTATGAGAAATAAATATCATTAATTGAACCTAGAATTTTAATTTCACAAATTTTGATCATCCTATCTAATGAAAAGCACATTTGTTTCTCCTTCTAAAATATTATATATATTTTTCTTCCTAGAACATGAACCTGACTTTGATGGTGAGAAAAGAAAAGCTCGTGTTTAAAGCCAACATTAAAATAACATGCATGTAGTCTGATCTCCATGGACTAAAGAGGCACCACTTGGACTGACTATAAGGACAGTATTCAGGCAGGCGACAAGCTTCTAGAGTGCTTTGTACCAAGCAAGGGCTCTGTGGAAGCACCTGTGACCCGCACAGATCATCCTGGGAAGGCCCTGACTGTCATAGCTCCTAATTAATCTCAAAACTCAAGGCCTGGGAATAGGCCACTGGGGAGAAGCAGTGCCAGGGGATTCAGGGTTTAGGCAGCAGAATGTGCTTAAGCAGCACAGTACCTAATGGAAACTGCCAATCATCCTGTCATTTAGCCACTGCTGACTGAGCCTTCCTAGCCAACAGGGAAACACACGAGGCATGGTTCAAGCAGCGTAAAGACACATGGATCCCAGCCTACAGGAGGCGAGGACGAACAAATCAAGCAAACACAATTCTAACACTGTAAAGTATGGTCCACAGTTTATTTTGCTTGGCGGGCTGAATTACTGTGTTTGTTATTTAGCCTCAAATCTGACCCCGCCACACCCCACCCCCATCACGTCTACCATTAGGGATTCAACTCCTAGAAGGTTCTGTGGATCAGTCTCATTACCAGGGCATGATTGGCCATTTGGTTTTTTCCAAAGCTCCTAATAAAAATGCAGCACACAAAAAAATGTTTTTGAAATGCGATCTTTATTACTGTCTTGGGGCAAAAATTGTTTCTGGTGCTATATAGTCACAACCTTTTAATGGAAATTAATGGGAACAAGGGCTGTAGTTAGTAGAGATTTGGTCTAGAGCCAAATTTGCTGCAATGTATCTATTTTATCAGAGAAGCGGTAGTTTCCTCAGTCACCATATGAGACCCGGGTGGATTTTCCGTAAACTGATGGTTCCATTGCACCAATTCAGCGAGAGTAAATTCAGTGTTTTCCACAAGAACTTACCTCTAGAAGCTCATCTGCAATCTGCAATCGACCATCTTTCCCAGCTGCTCCATTTGGATCAATCCCCACTATAAAAACACTCATCCTGGACCGGTCTTTGTTCCCAGCAAGACTCAGACCCAAACCACTACGACCCTTCTCCAGTTCAATCATATGTAGCTCGCCTGTTAGGGTTCCATAACGCTCTCTGATATTTTCTACACACAACAAGAACAAAACACCCACAGATAGTAAGAGCTAATTCACAGCCAAATGCTTTACTACGGAAGGTTATTTAGAATGGCATCATAAGGGCATTATTTGTACCAAAATGTAATCCTTGGCAGTTAAGAAAACGCTAAATAGACTGGCGGCCTGGGCGTCAAGACTGGTTTCCTGGAGCACCCAAACTTTGAGGAATTTCTCTGCAACCAGGGGGCAGAGTACAGTATCTGATTAATCAGTTCACCTGGGGTGATCAGGCCCAAAGAAGTGATCCACATTAACAAACTCTCAAAAGACTGTGATTAAAACAGAAAGTTACTTTATCATTTGCAGAGAACAGAACATCCAGAGGACTTGTCTTTACTGGTCAGTGGAAGCTTTTCTCCCACAGGAAAATCTACATGGCATGTCACATCATGTTGGATGGTGCTCGGTACAAAGATCCAGAATAAAGGGGATGGGTTTTCTTATTGCACAGAGCCATCAGGCCACACACACTGATGTACCTGCTGTCATTAAATGAGACCTTTCATACCTCACATCCCACATGTTCAAGAGGTAGAGTTTATTCTTTAATCTGAGAGGGCAAGGCCACAGGTAGATGCCCCAGGCCCAGATGAACGACCAGCCAGTGGCCAACACTGATCACCAGGCACGTGAGTGAGCCATCCTGGAGGTCCAGCCCAGCTGAGCCCAGCCAACCACAGCACCTTGACAGATTAATAATAACTTGTTTTCTTAAGCCATTAAGTTTTGGGGTGGCCTGTGACATGGCAATATATGAACATTCCATTTGATGTTTTCCTCAGAGTACATTCTGGCCACCTTGATGGATTAGCAAAACATTCTAATTTCATTAGAAATACACTGAGAAAACTGCAAACTTTACAAATCATTTCTTAGAAAACGTTACTATTTGGCTAATGTCATGCACTCTATATTGATTCTTAACTGCATCAATTTCATAAACTGCCATTTCCTGATTTCCTTCTTGAATCTAGCAGCACAAATTTTGTACTCTGTACTTCCTAAAAGCATATACCATAGCATTCTTAAAAGAAATACTTACATTTTTAAATGAAACTTTTTAAAGCACTGACACATAACTTTGAGCTTAATGTTTAATGTTTCCCTGTAAAATGGCTTATTTCCTTAGGAAACGGAGACACACCCACGATCCTAATAACAGCTGCCTTTGAATGCTTCCTATGCGTCATTATGGCTCCTCAAACATTATCTAATTCACTGTTAGCAACAGGGAATGTAGGAACTGAATTTTAAAAAGGGGGATACCACCAGGCTAAAACTTAGAGGCAGTTAAACAACTTCCCAAATGTCTCAAGTTTTTATCTCAACAATTATACTACGTTACCATCTTAGTACAGAAAATACCTAACATCAAGGCTGTTCTACCAGCAACAACAAATAGATTTTACAGTGAGGAATCTGAGGCCTAAAGGGGGGTGACGACTTGTTCGAGACCAAGAGATGGCACATCCAGTACAGCTTCTGAGAGAGTGCCCTGTCCTTTTTAACTCTCATACAAATGGCAAAGTGGGCTTGAACAGGGATGCAGATTTAAAAAAAGGAAGAACGTGATTTCATGCCTCAGGAATGTGTGCTGTATTCAAGTATAACGAACAGCAGTTCTTTCCACACAAAACTGCAGCATGTATAACTGAAGGTGAAACGTACTTATTCATCCAGGACATAAGCCTTGAGAAACCCAGAGCTACTTTAATTTAACCTCTTGTAAGTCAATGCATTTCAGAAAGACAACTTACTCCAGCTGTAACCAAACTCATCCTCTTTGTCCACATCTGCTGAGATTTCACTTGCCGGTGACTGTGCATGATCCTCGCTCATTTCTGCAAATGCTGGAGGAGGGGGCGGAGGCACACCGCACAGCGGAGCCTTTTCTGGCTCGGATTCTGACTGACTGGGAGCCTGTGGGAACAAGAAGAATGCAGTGGGTATGCAGTCTGAAGAAGGAAAACTCAACGAAAAGAAGTAAGTCTGCAATGTCAAAAAAAAAAAAAAAGAGTAGCTTTAAAATATCTCACATATTAAATAATGGGAAAATATACATATATAAAAAATGGTAGAAAGGATTCAGGTAAGGTTTAAATACACTCAACAAAATAGTATGTTCAGAGCACAATCCATTAAATGGTTATATGGTATTTCAAGGTGAAGAATTAAAGGCTTAAATAACTTAAGATGAAAAGTTGTACAAACTTCCTTTTTTGGAAAAAATCTCATTCAAAAGTTATCTGGGCAAGATTTTGGGGGTCTAGAAAAGGCTTCCAAGAAACTAGAAAAAAATTAACGAAGTTAATCATATAATCAAGCAAAGCAGTTCAAAGCTTGTTAGTGAGAATATATATAAAGAATTTTTTATTTCTACCTGAATCCTCTCTCAAAATGACTTGTAACAAATTCATGAAAATGAGCATTGCACATGCAGGGTTCATCTACCACGGAGACAGTTTGTTAGCAAAGAGCACACAAATTCAGATCTCAGGGGGGCTGGTTTTAAGGGACAAAACCACCGGCCCCTTACCAATGTAGCCCTAAAGGAAAATGGGAAAACAGGGTTGAATACTTCATACACACCCAAAGTTTGGCTGGTATATTTGCTGTCACTTAGGGTTACAAGTCTTATTTCAAAAAAAAAAAAAGGACTTGGTATCATCAGGTTCTTTTTTTCTTTAATTGAAACACAGTTGATCAAATTTTTGTATTATAGATTATCAAGCAGAATATTAGAGTTAGAAAGGCCCTTAAGTCATTTTATTCATTTACTCATTTTGCAGATTAATAACCCAAGGCTGTGAGATGTGAAAGATTTTGTTCAGAATCACCCAGTGAAACTAGACTTCTTTTTGCTTAATTCTTAACCTAATCCAATGCACTTTCCATTATATCATGTTGTCTCCTCCAATTTCTACAGTAAGACAGAGAGTACCTAACTCAAGGGTCAGAGATACCCAGCTAAAGTTCCAACATTGCGGTCAGGCTGTCCCTGATGCCTTAAACATACATTTTTCCTTCCTTCTTTGTTTCACCTTTTTTTTTTTTTCCTATATAAAAATTCCTCTGATATACCTCATTTTGTTTTATATGTATATATCTGGAAAAAGATTGTGACTAAGAAATATTTCTTTGAGAACACACTAAATGACAGGCATATACAAATACTTAAGAATAATTAGTGTCAAGAGTCAAAATATACCTAAAATTGAAACTACAGGGCACTGAATGTGATCTTTCTTTGATGATTCAGAAAACACTTCGGATGCTAAGCTACCCCAAAAATGATCCTGGCAAACATGAATTACTATTTTTCCGGCAAAGCACAGGTGAGCTGATTGATAGACACTTAGGGGCAACAGATTTTCAAGTCACAGAATCTGCTGCATTAAAATGTTTGGTTTACATACCATTGGCCAAGCAGACAAAAATTACTAGTGGAAACAGAATCCTTGTCATCCTCCCAAGTGTTGTGCCATAAAACACTCAAATTAGCAATGTACAAATAAATATGAACAAACAAATAAAAAACTTCATTTGATCCAATGGAGGTTCATTAAACATACTAGGGTAGGAAGGAACATGTAATTTTTTCTGGTTAAAAGTTTTTTAAAAATTTACCTCTCTAACAATGGGAAATGTGAGAAAGCATGAATTAAGCCCATTTCATTTTTAAAAAGTAGAACAAAATCTAATATAAACTTGCCATAATTTTAATAAATTTATGGATGCATATTTTATAGATCTTACTCTCTGCATAACTTTTCTGAGCTGTTATTTTCCTTAAAAACAAACAAACAAAACCTGCTTGTCTAAAAACTATTCAGGATCTTACTTAGGCAGAACATTTTCACACTGTGAGTGAAATCAAATGGTGCCCTAACATAACTGATTAATCATAAAGCCAATACAAGCCTACATTTACTAAAGGGGTAATTAGATGTTCTATTTTATTATCCCTGATACTCTCATTCTTACTGAGATCATGTAAGTTAGCTTGCTGTTGACACTTCTTAAAATTTACCAGTAAAAATACAACTCTTTAACAAAGACCATTTAGCCTTCATGGGCAAAAATGCAAAGTGTACTTGAAATCACTCCATGCCATGTATGCACACAAGTATAACGTACACACACAGCACACTGTAACACACCCACTTACTTGTGAAAATTTCACACTAAGACAAACCTTAAATGGTGTGGGAGCAAAAGGGTTAGTTGGGGAACAACGGAAGAGAACTCTACTTGAATTCTGTAATGCCTACAGTAACAGAAAACATATTCCTTCAGATATAGCATCTTTGGTTATCCATATTACAATAACATGAAAAATCCAATGAATATTCATAAAATGCTTCCTGAAAAAAATTAACAGCTTTCTTCCTTTCACGATCAAATTATAGTATACAAGTTCTTGTAAGTTTTTGTTTCAATTTTGGATTTATAATTTCATCAGAATATGAGAATATCCAAGTATAGATTTACAAATGTTGAAACAGTTCCATGTTTCCTCATAAGGCATTTACACGGACATACTTTATGAATATTCAACAAACTCCTGCATATACACAATTATGTATGGAGTGATTAACTAACAGAAGAGCTTTTAGGACTACCTTGTATAAGTATGAGAAGGATTTAAACCAATACAAGGTTTTTAAAGAAATTATGTGTGAAAGTAGCTCATACATTTGGCAACTAACAAAAATTTATGTATCTGAAAATTCAACTCACACCAAAATATAGGAAAGGCATTATTGGACTCACGATTCTCCCTTACTCTTCAGAAGGGCCATGTAATTTCAGCTATAAAAATGAATAGGTTCTGGCAAGAAAATGTGCTTAAGAAAAGATTTGCATGCCCACTCCAAACACACAGTTTTCTGTTTTTTTTTTTTTTTTAGTCCTTGCCCAAATTTAGTAAACACTGAACTGGGACAAAGGCACAGTAGCAACAAAGAACAAAACATTGGCAAAAGGCAATGGCAAGACAATGGTCATTATCCAACCTTGTCAGCGTTGAACTGTAGAGAATCAGCAAATGGGTTAGTGCTGCTGAACTTGTACTTAGGGTAAAGGTTGTGCGGCAAGGAAGGCAAAGGGGATTTCTAAAAGGAAACATAAGAGGCGCTGAGCGCAAAAGAAATGTACTTAAAACAACTCATTTATAAGGACAAAGCAATTGCTAATTTAAATAACTGTGCGACACTAGATCCTGTCAGAGCTCATAATTAATAACAACATCTTATCAAACAGTCTAGAACTCAGGGTTTACCTCTAGCAACCTGAATCCACACTCAAATCTAAATCTGGCCACAAAACACAGAGGAATCAAGTCTGTCAAACCGATCCCAAATTTCTTTTGTTTTCACTGAGTGTCTTCACTATTACCGACAGAGAAGCACATATATTTCACCCACTTATATTAACACATGTACCATGCATATCAGTAAACATTCTTCAAAATTGAAACCATAAAAGGTTTTCACTTACACTTAAAAGCAAATTATGCTTTTTTGGTAAAACAAAGAAAAAAGAGTCTATCTGTTGCAGAGTGCAAATTAAACATTTGTCCGCTAGTCCGTTGGTAAACTTCAGTATTCTGTTATCTTGTTTCCCAGTAAGGAAACTTTTCATACCTTGACTAGATATTAAGTTTGCTTCAATTAACAGTATTCTTTAATTTAAAAAATGAAATCAACAATTTTTAAAGAAATGACCCGCTGTACAGTGATGTTCTCTATTTCTGCCCACTTTTTGTGGAGCTAGGAACATATGTATGTGTGTGTATATATATATATAAATATAAATTTCCTATAAAAGTTCCCATATTACTGGGGAATTTACGAGGCTTTGGGTAATATTTGAAGTCCTGCCTTATAGTGTTCACACAGGCTTTGCGGCTTGCCTGTGATACACTCTGAGCTTGGACTACTGGAGCTGAATATATGTATTACAGGCAGGATGACTGCCAGAGAGAATGTAGCATTTTCATAGTAAAAAAAAGAAAAAAAAAGAAAAGTAATTTCCCTAGCACAATAAATTCTTCTCTTTTTTCACACTGCTATCTTTTTCTTTTATTGACTATATCTTTCAGGGGAAATTGCAGACGTTTAAAATTCATTTTGGCTCCAACTAAATGTTTGTGTTACTTCTCTCTATAAAAAAGCCCTACTGGCAAGCATCAAGAGTAGGGAGAGGTTGTCATGTGACACCACCCTGTATGAGAGAACACTCTACAAAGACTATCCTCACTCAATACGCCTGCACTAAAGCTTATGCCACATCACCCTTTCAATCTGCTCTTCTTGCAATGTTTTTCCTACAGAAGGAAGATGGGTAAAAGAAATGGGCACACTGACATTTCTGCTCATCTCAACTTTCTCTCTGCTTTTCAATTTAAAATGTCAAACTCCTGCTTTACAAAAGAGAAGATCACAAATGCCAAAAAACATGACCATTTATTAAGGTGGAAGAAATGACTAGGCAGAGATTAAAAACACATCCTAGGCAAAGTAACTCAATGTTATGGCAAGTAGATTATTTCTAATCCTCATACATGGAATTGTCAGGTTTTACATTTCCTTTATAATTCTGTAGAACAATATAAATCAAAATAATAATGGGAAGAAATGGAATATTTAAAAAGAGCTCTGGTTTTTTTGTTTGGCTTTGCTTTTTGTTATTTCAACTTGCAGCTCTTAAGGATTAGAATTTGGCCCTGATAGGAAAGTATAAAAGTACAGGATGAGCATAGCAAATGAAATAGTAGATCACTCTATTATTAGGGAAGGATTTATAGAAACAGACTATATCTCTTATTAAAAAATCAGTGATGAAACTTGTGTTTATAGTTCCAAGGGCTGATGAAAACAGAAACGTTGTTAACTAAGAAGCAGCACAGGGAAGACAAAATCATCCTCTGGCCCATATTAGTGGGACCCACCCTTTAATGAGACAATGTGGTCAGACTGAGTTTGAAGTGTCATACTGGTGGAATTATCAGGGCTAGTTCTGGGAAGTTCTAATTCTTGAACAGTTTAAGAGCCAAAGAGACTGACTGGCTTTTCAGTCTATGTACAAGTTTTTCTTGAAGCTTTATTATATCCACAAATAAAATGTTTCCCATCAAGAGACTCTTATGTATGTGTAATTTTTTTCCTTTAGATTCCTGGAGACATGATTATTTTCATAGGGAAGTAAATCATTAAAAACAAAGTATATCTCCTCTTAAATGCAAAATTAATTCTAATTTCCCAAAGCAAAATATGTATGTAGAGGAGGAAAAATATCTTTCCTCTACCTATCGTAGATTCTTGACTGGACCTCTGTAACGAAAAACAAATTAACGAGAGAAAAGCATGTATATTGATTTAACGTAAGTTTTGCATGACACGGGGCCTTCATAAGGAAATGAAGACCAGAAGAAATGGTTAAGTCTGAGTGTTTTTACAGGAGGTCTTATGAAGAGTAGAAAGTTACAGAAAATATGATAGGACAAAACAGCACGAGCTAAGTGTAATTAACTGGGGGAAACTTAGCAAGGCCTGTTCATTCTGATTCCTCCCAGGATTCCTCCTCCTCCTCTGGAGATAAGGATGCTCCTTTCCTTAAGATCTCTCAGAAGAGTCTTCTGACCTGCTTCAGCAGAGAAGGGGGAGGTCAGAGTCTTTCCAGCACCCACCTTTTCTCAAGTAACTTCAGTTTAAATATTCAATATACCAAGGTGTCGTATTTCAGGGTACCATGTCCTAAACCCTGTCACGTATCATTTGACTACACATGTCATTCTAAGCAAGATTTATTCTGGAATAATTGCTATAAATCAGGCTTCATTATACCTCAGATAATAAAATAGGAATATTTTCCAGGTGCATGAGAAAAATATCTTCCTAGTGCATTAGAAAATGTGACTGGCATTGAAAGAAATGTTTGTAGTTTTTTCAAAAGTAATCTGAGAATCCTATTCAGCAGTTTATAGTATTGTCCTAAATGATATAAAAGTTGGAAATTAAAAATAAAACAAAAAAAGGAATAAAACCCACCCACACACAAAAAATAGCTTTAACTTAACTTAAACAGCCATTTACCAACATTATCATACTGTGTCTATGTTTAACACAACAAATGGAAACAAATGTAGAAAGATCTGTAGTTATTTAAACAAACTGAATAGCATCTGAAAAGAATGCAGGATGATACAGCCCCACCATTTGGCAGATTTTCTCATCTGAATGGATAATTATCACCTAACAATCAACAACTGAATGATTAAAAACTGCAGATGTGAAGATAACTGCTTACATTAAGAACTACTATTTCATTTCTTACAGTGAACTCAGACCAGAGCTACACCTGTCTTGACAACAAAAGGAAAAACCAATAGGATAAATCTGGTCACTTTGTTTCCCAGGGCACAGAATATTGACAAGTTCCTTTTACTGATCTCATCTAAAAACCTGTTTGCTATGCTCCTTCCATCATTTGAGCATTGCTATCTTAAATTTTTAATTTTAAGAATTAAAATTAAATGTATTATACATAAAATTACATATTTTAAGTTTTAGATTATTCTTTTCACTTCCCTCACATGTGATAACATTTTCTTTCTAAATACAACAAACCCTAAAAGCTAATAAGGAGGTATTTCAAAGAGATTCAGTATGACAGGGGTTCTTAAATCCAGAAGTGGAAATTCTCTATGAGCCTCAGGACATCTAGGAAACTCCTGAAATGCTATGCAAACTTTGCAGTAAATGTGAAGAACTTTCTAAGGGGTATGTGGCCCCAAAATATTTAAGACCTGCTGCACAGGAAAATATTATTTTTTTCACTGAGGCATAAAGAAAAAATAGAAAAAAAGTTTTAAACTCTTGGCATAATTTTCATCTTCGTAATTTTCAACACATCGAATACACAAAGCTTCCCTTAGTATCTTCATAAACAACATTCACTGAATGTGCTTAGAATTTCTAAAACATTTTTTAAAGCCATTTCACCTGTGACAACTGACGGTAAAATTCATTAGTAGGTCTCTGTCCACCAGGGGCTGTACAGTAATGAGAGCTATACAGTCAGTGATGATGGCTGGGAAACAGCAGGTATGAAATCACTAGCATATAAACATACAGCTTAAACAAAATCCATCATGTGGAAAGTTAATGTTCACTGGGATAGACAAATACATGAAAGATCATGCACAGGAAATCATGAGATTGCATAAACTGGAAATTCTGTCCAGAGAATAAATTTATAAAGAAAATGAAATCTCTCTGGCTTCTAAGGGACTTGACTAGACGTCACAGACTGTCAACCTGAATGACTCCATCACATCCCTCTTAACAACTTAAATATTTTATGACTATAGTGAACACTAATAATTATCCATCTAGATGCCTATGGGCCACCAATGAATCCTACTTGTGTGTTTTTAACAGGCTTCAAGTGTCTGCTAAACATGGTAGAAGGGATTTCCAGGACAACTCAATGGGGAAAAAAAAAGAAAAAAAAGCAAAATAAACTTCTAAAAAGTCTCCTGAGATTTCAAGACTCGAACTCGGGTCCTAGAAACAACTTGGCCCTGGATACATTAGATTCCAAGTTGAATACTGTTTGGATATGCCTACCTTGCCCTTTGTGTTTGCTTACCCTTGGTCTGTTTATAATGCTCTGTACCATAAAGACTACAGGGTTGCCTGCTTTCCGAATGGCTTCCACAGCTTGTTCATGGCTTGCATCTCTGAGGTCCATGCCATCCACCTGCAATGGAAGGCCTCAGCTTAACATTTCAAGAAGCTACAGAACAACAGAACAATTTGTCGATCTGGGGTTTTGAGGATCCTGGGTGAGTCTCCTAAAAAATCCGTTTCAGATTCAAAAATAACTGAGAGTACTTATGAGGCTCCAGAACCTTTCATTTGTCCAGCAGACTTGTGGTCCCTTGTTTTGGACACAGATTTCTGTCTCCAATAATCAACTGAAATAATAATCAATTAGAATGAAGGCTCTGCTTCTGCTTCCCTTACATTGCCCAGTTGTCCCTTTCAATTAATAAATCAGCATCATTAAAGAAATAATACAAGGGGACTGCCTAGCAGCACTGTTTTCATCATGAAAGTCACTGTACAAATTTTCTTCCAATTCATTACAGAGTGGTTGGGGAAGTGGGTGTGTGACGCTTTGTGTATTTCTCTCTGTACAGCGAAGCCTGAAGTTAAAAACAAAATTCTGATGTTCAGAAAAATCAGGTTATGGCAAGGTTAGTTTGGCAAAAGAATCTTTGCAGTAGACGTGGTAGGAGCTGGAAGCCAAGAAATTGTGCTTATCTGTTAGTAATTCTTATATAAATAGCTTGAAAGCGAAAGTTATTTTGTAACTTTTTATTGACCATGGCTTGCCTGGGTGATGATCAGCTCAGCTTATGCACTATACGAATAGGAAGGAAAATAGTTTGAAAGGCCAAATGCTAATCCTGCCAGAAAACTATAGGACACTGGTATAATTTTATCATTTCCAATTACCAGAGAATGGTATATACAACAAAATAGAAAAATCAGAGTAGACATAATTCTGAAAAAGAAAATTATTAGATCTCTGCATAGAACATTATCACCTTTAAAAGAATTATATACTATATTTAATTGAAAACTTCCCTCATGTTGATACTTAGATGAAATAACAACATTTCTTTCAGTGCATATTAAAAATGGCTTCTAACTTTTTGTAAAATAAAAGTATTTATGTTTACTATATATTTCATTAGTGGGAAAATTTAACAGGACATTAAATATCTTTGCTCAAGTCCAAAGAACTCTATACTTAGAATGGAATACTTCTCAGGTCTCTAATTTACATACATTTTCAGAAACTCTTAGTAGAGACATGTTCTAGAATCCCCAGGATTAAAGAGGCCTAAGGCTTCTTATTTACAGAAAAAAGCCCCTGCACGTAACAACATTCAACAAACTGTTGCTTAGCAGTATTTTACCACAGGCAAAAATCCTTTCTTTTCAATTTGAAAGGGATGTTTTAACTCTCTTAATACACTGAAACAAACATTTTGGTGCAAACTATGATTAATCTTTTCTTGAAATAATTTATAAACATTTCTTACTTTTTTCTACTTAGGTCAAAGGTATTCAATAGTGAAGTACCTATAAAATAAACTGCCTTGTGATAATCTTAAATTAGAAATTTTATGTAGTACTATAACTAAAAAAGAATCCTTTAACAGGGGGCTAAGGTATCATCTAATGAAAAGTAAAGATGCAGGAAGAGAGAAAAAAAAGCCCATCATTCTTCCTTATAAATGGTCAGAAGAAAAAAAAACAAAACACCAGACATGGCCCTTGCTTTCTCTCAAGTCTCAATCTTCTTCCTTCTTCAACTCTCAGAGACAATCAATAAAGGAATAAATAGATCAATGCCCAAAATGTTCATTTCAAAGTTGTGACTGATATGTATAACCTTCTTCTACACAATTAAGGCATTTTAGTGTCTAAGTTATATGGATTTCAAAAATGAGAGACAATCACTTGTACAAAGTAAAAATAATGGTTGTTATAATAACAAAGTGATCGGTTTCTATTTGGAAGTTGTCTCTTTTAGTCTTCTCTCTAAATCCTGACAACTCAGCAAACCTGGGTCAGCTACTCCTTCCTCTAACCTAAACTAAAACTATGCTTATGCTGATCAAATAATTCATCACACTGCTCTGAAGTGACTTGATCACTTGTCAAGTCTGTCCCACTTGACAGGCAGGCACAGTGTTTTATTTACTGTGGGATCCCCAGAGCCTATTACAGCACCTGGAATGCAACAGCTTCTCCAGGAATATTTGTTGAGTAAATGATGAGTGACTCAGGAGAGAAGAGTTCATTTAAAATATTAAACTTAGCTTCGAATTAAGGGATTAGGTACAGTTTGACCAAACGCTTCTCTCTCACACATAACGCAGTACTCATACATGCATACACACATGTGTGTACGTACCAACTCACACGTGCACACACACACACACACAGAGCCCTTACTGATGAATGGGGAATGGGCACAGCACTGAGATGGAGGAAACGCCACGTTTGGATTGGCAGGGGTGGTGGGGGAGACATTTATATAAAAGGCAATCAGAATCTTAACATAAAAGCTTTACCAGAAAGACTCACTTTAAAAAATCTCATCCAACAACATTTAAGTATTTCTCGAAATAAAATCTCATTTAAGGGATTAATTATGATGTACACATTCTGTGTGTGTATGTATACTTTTAAACGATTCAATGATTTCCCCAAGAAATTTGCTTTGTTCTTTAAACCGAACTTAAGTATTTTATCTTAGTGCCAATGTTTTTTTAAACAGTTCATTATACCCCTAAACACCCATCTCTACATCGAGATATATAATCTGTCATCATATACTGAAGAGAAAAATTATGGACGAAAACAAACAAATAAGAAAGAAATGCTTTAACAGCAAACACATTTTACTCTAATGTTGGGTCAGTGTAAAGATGATGACTCCCTTGGTAAAGAGGATGGCCCAGGTGAATAATTTTAGCACAGAAAGCTCACTGGAGGGTACCTCTACTATTCTATCTCCAGGTTTCAAGGTTCCGTTTTTGCCAGCTGGACTATCTTCAAGAACATGTTTGATGAAAATGCCCCTCATCACTTCACCGTTGCTTAGACGACTCCCCATCCCTCGTCCACCAACAATGCTGATGCCCAAGGATTTGCTTGGTTCTCGCCAGAGTTCAACCCTATAAAAAATAAATGAAATTTTAAACTCTCATAAGAAAGTATAGGGGGAAAGCCTCAGAATATTGGGTTTGACAATGATTTCTTGGCTATGACACCAAAGGCACAGGCAACAAATGCAAAAACAGACAAACCAGACTTCAATAAAAGTAAAAGCTTTTGTTCATCAAAAAGTACTACCAAAAGAGTAAAATGGCAACCCACAAAATGGGAAAAATATTTGCAAACCACATATCTAATAAGGGATGAACATCCAGAATATCTAGAGAACCCCTAAAACTCAACAACAAAAGAAAACAAACAGATCAAAAATTGGGCAAAGGACTTGACTAGATATTTCTCTAGGGATGATATACAAATGTCCCATAAGCACATGAAAAGATGCTCAACATCACTAACATTAGGTAAATCAAAACTACTATGAAATACCACCTCACACTCAGTAGGATGGCTACTATCAAAAAAAAAAAAAGAAACCCAGAAAATAAGCGTTGGCAGGGAAAAATTGTAGAAATTATGGAGAAATTAGAACACTTGTACACTGTTGGTAGTGATGTGAAATGTTGCAGCTGCTATGGAAAAAAGTATGGAAGTTCCTCAAAAAATTAAAAACAGAATTACCATATGATACGGCAATTCCATTCCTGGGTATATACCCAAAAGAATTCAAAGCAAGGTCTTGAAAACATACGTTTACAGCCATGTTCATAGAAATATTATTCACAACAGCCGAAAGGTGGAAGCAACCCAAGTGTCCATGGACAGATGAATGAATAAACAAAACAGTATATAAATACAAAGTAACATTATTCAGCCTTAAAAAGGGAGGAAATTCTGACACATGCTAGGACATAGATCAACTTTGAGAACATTATGCTAAATGAAATAAGCTACCTAAGTGAAATAAAGGACAAATCCTATACGATTCCACTTATATGATGTACCTAGAGTAGTTAAATCCATAGAGACATAACATAGAATGGTAGTTGCTAGAAGATGCATGGGGTGGGGGATGGAGTTACTATTCAATGGGTACAGAGTTTCAATTTTGCAAGACGAAGAAAGTTCCGGAGGTGGATGGTGGTGATGGTTACAGAGCAGTGTGAACACACTTAATGCCACTGACCTAACACACTAAAAAATGATTCAAAAATGATAATAGTAAACACATTTTTTTAAATTCAAAGGAATAAAATGTTAGGTATGTTAATTTTTGCAAATATTATTTGCTCAATTTATTAAGGTTTTACCAGTAGTAAAACAAGATCATTTTAAATACTCTTCCAATTATGTGTTTTACAGGGTCTGATAAATACTAATGTATTTCTGAAGCTGATTTGTTACAAGTTAATATTGGACTCATACTCCAGGCTGGGGCACCGATGAATGTAAAAGGACCATTTTCCAGAAGCTCTAATACTGCAGACATCAAAAAATTCAGCTACCCTCAAACAGATGGTACCGTCTAAGCTTAGCAACCCAATCAAGAGAGAGAACATTTCTGCATGCACTGTATCAGAAGCCTACCTCTGTAGAAGTCTGTCTTGCCAACACAGACCTAGAAACTAAGAGTCAGCGCAAGAAGAACAGTTCTTGTTAGCAGCGCTACCAAGATCCTCCGTGATCTGATCCCATCACCACCTTCTAAATGCATCCCTCACAGCTCTCCACTTTCCTCTCTCCAACCCAGCTACAACATCATCTTGCTGTTCCTTAGGTTCATCAGACATGCTCTCCCGCCTTGGGGCCATGGCGCTTGCTACTGCCTGTGTCCTGAATGTACTTCCTCTACCCACATAATAACCACATGAACTCTTATCTGATAACCGCAAATAGCTGTCAGAGCTATGGATGAATTGAAAATACATGTCTTTTGAAAAGGCGGGATATAAGAATAAGGTGATTTGCAGCGAGGTGTTTGGCCAAGATGAAGGAGCAGCTCAGGTGACTGGAAGCAGAGACACTGAGTAGAAAGCTCTGAGATAGGTAATGAGACTGTGCAGTCTACTCCCAGCTGCAGGAAGGGAGTCAGCTGACACTGGACATCAGATAAATGAAGAAAGCATGGTCCAGCATGCTCTCAAACTTGACATTTGAGGTGCTCCCAGAGGTAACGAAAGGATGGAGGTAGGACTCCTGTGCAATGAGGGAGGTCACAGTGAGAAAAGACTGGGATAAAAGAGGACCACAGGTGGCGTGAGAGGGCAGGCAACTGGTCACATGAGGTAGGTGATGAAACCCACATGTTCTTTGGTCAGCACTTTTTTCTTTATTAGAAATCTAAGATCCTAGAGATCTACTGTTTAGTCTAAAAGGATCTCACCATGATTCCTGATCTTAACAAATCTGTGAGAATAGCTTAAACTAGTTAAAATTCTATTCATCATTTTCTTTCATTCTACGAATTCTGGGAAAGATAAGAACCAACTTCTTCCATTTCCTAAGGTAAAAGGGCAAAGTACTAAAGTCAGCAGGGTTAGCCATTGTGTTTCATATTTAAGAATCCAAAATACACAGATGGGGCTTCCTCGCTCTTCTTTTAAAAATGTAAAAAAAAAATAAATAAAAGAAAGAATGAAAGAAAATGTCTCCTAGGGCTCTTTGTGGTTGCTATAAACTAGAGAGTGGTTCTTATGATTCCCTGAATACGAAAAAGTGCAGCAGCAGCAAACACTTATTAAAGGCTTATCATGTGCTCAGCGTTGTTCTCTAAGTGAGTTCCACACACTTTGATTTAATTCTCAAATCACTCCTATGAGGAGGATACTCTTGTCAGCCCCAGTTTACAAAGGGAAGAGGCACAGAGAGGTTAAACAGCCTTTGGGTACCAGCGCCTTGTGCTTCCTCAGGATGTGGCACAGACAGCAAAGTGCTTTCAGATCCACTCCTTAGAGGAAAGGCTGTAACTCCTCAAAACATCAGAGCAGATAAGCAAAGACAGAGCTGCCAAAAGGACCCCAGCGCTGAGGAACCAGACTCAGGATTCACGGAGCAGAACATGGTAAACATTCCGTGGAAAGAAAAAAAAAAAAAGAGAGACCTATAAAAGAAAAATTTTACAGAACATGTGCAGAGCTGGTTTTACAGAAAAACGGCAGCCTTTCTGGAGAACACAGGTTTAAAAAAGAGTGAAATTCAGAAAAGCAAAGGTAAGACAGAGCTGAGGCCAGGCTGCTTGAACTTAGAACCAAGAGCTCCTGGGCTAAAGTCCTGCCCTTCCGCTCCTTAACAACTGTGTGACCCTCTGCAACTTCTTTAGTCTCTCTTTTACTTTCCTCAGCTGGGAAACGGAGCCAACAAGAGTCTCGACATCAGAGAGCTCCTGTGAGGATTGCATTCAGGAATACATGTAACGTGCAAAACAGAGCTTTGGGACATACTAAGCAATCAATAAATCTCTGATTACTCTTATTATGATGATTATAATTATGATTACTGAAGTAATGTCAACAAGGTATAATATTCAATTCATATGACAAATGAGCAAATGTGTACCCCAGCACCTCAATCCTGTTATGCCTATACATTGTTTACTAAGATAACTTACCATTTTCTACCCATCAGGTTGACAAAAACAGTTTTTAAATGATCATACGATGTGGTAACAAGGATGTGGGGAAAAGGAAACTCATATATATTGGAAATAAAAGTAAAAATTGGTATAGTGAATTTAAAAAGCAATTTGACAACTTCTAGTAAATAATACAGTTCAATCTATGAGCCAGCAATTCCACTTTGGGATATACACCTAGATAAATTCTCATCCATACATATAAGAAAATAAGATATATTTACTGCACAGAATTATTATAATAATAATTAACTGTTAACTACTCAAATATCAATGAGAATAAACTGTGGTATATTCATATACTGAAATGCACTGCAACAAACTGAATGAATTAGATATTTAAGTATCAACATGACAGATCTCCAAGACATTGGTTTGAGAGAAGAGTAAGTTGGAAAATGATACATACAGTATGATACAATCCTGTACATGAAAATCACACAAAAGTGTAACACAGATTATTTTACAATCTTAAAATTTACGCTTTGCTAAAAAGTATTCTCTATTCCCACACAAAGTAAGTTTTTCTTGACTGCATGAAAAAATGTCCTAGCAGGTTTCCAATGTTGTAAAGCATATTCATAACACTTGTTCCTCATTTACTAAAAGCTCTGGCTATTTTGGTAAAGCTTCCTCATGAATTTCTATGAACTTTCCCCCAAAATACCTTAGTGCTTCTATGTAGGTTAGGAAGGGCAGAGTATCTTCTTTAAGATTTATGGAAGCTCCAGACATATCCTCTCTGTAAATTAGTTACTGCCTTTAGAGACACCTCTTAGGCTGATGTGAAGGCTAAAATCGAGGATAAAAGTATAAAAATCTTCTGGTCCATAAGTTATACCCTTCTCATAAGAAAATTTCATAATGATTCCTGTGTTCAACGCTTTATTTTCTTTGTTATGAGTAACGATGATGAAGATGCTGAAAAGATCGACACTGACTGAGTGCTCACTCTGTACTGGGCACTGTACTAAGGACTTTACATGCATTATGATATTGAATTCTCCCCCAAATTTAAAAGGTTCTACTATTTATTTTTATTTTTAAATTAAAAATTTAATTATTATTTCAAAAATGTTTCTTAAGTGAAGTACAGTTGATTTAACATATATTAATGTCAGGGGTACAGCATAGTGATTCAGTATCTTTACAGATTATACTCCATTAAAAGTTATTACAGGGCTTCTCTGGTGGCGCAGTGGTTGAGAATCTGCCTGCCGATGCAGGGGACACGGGTTCGAGCCCTGGTCTGGGAGGATCCCACGTGCCGCGGAGCAACTGGGCCCGTGAGCCACAACTACTGAGCCTGCGCGTCTGGAGCCTGTGCTCCGCAACAAGAGAGGCCGCGATGGTGAGAGGCCCGCGCACCGCGATGAAGAGTGGCCCCCGCTCGCCGCAACTAGAGAAAGCCCTCGCACAGAAACGAAGACCCAACACAGCCAAAAATAAATAAATAAATTAATTAAAAAAAAAAAAAAAAGAGTAGCCCCTGCTCGCCACAACTGGAGAAAGCCCATGCACAGCAACAAAGACCCAACGCAGCCAAAAATGAATAAATAAACGTATTTAAAAAAAAAAAGTTATTACAAGATAATGGCTATAATTCCCTGTGCTATACAGTATATCCTTGTTGTCTATCTATTTTATACATAGTAGTTTATATCTCTTAATCTCTTACCCCTAATTTGTCCCTGCAGTCTTCCCTCTCCCCTTTGGTAACCACTAGTTTGTTTTCTATATCGGTTAGTCTGTTTCTGTTTTGCATATACATTTGTTTGTTTTATTTTTTAGATCCCACATATAAGTGATGTAATACAGTATTTGTCTTTCTCTATCTGATTTATTTCACTAGGCATAATATTCTCTAGGTCCATCCATGTTGCTGTAAATGGCAGAATTTCATTATTTTTATGGCTGAGTAGTAACATTCCACTGGGTGTATATATACATATATATAGATAGATATATAATTTCATCTAATATTTATAATTCTATCTAACTTACTTCTGCCTCTTTCTTCAAATAAACAAGGAACTTAATATCTTATAATATTTTTTCTGCCACAGATCTACCACTTATATTGTCAATGTGGGTAATAATGTAGAAAGACCTTAATTTCTCTAAGCAGTCTAAACAGTTTTTAAAAAATTCAAATCAAAAAGTCATTTTAGATGGCTGAAAATGCTTACTGTCTTTCGTGAAAGCAACATAAAAGGTTTCCTATACTTTGAACAGGATTTGACCTAGAGAATGTTTACATGTGATGGCTGTAGCCTCAAGCTCATTTGTAAGCAAGGAAACTCATCAAACTGTACTACACATCTGCAGAGTAGAAATTTTTCTCTCTCGAGAATTTTATTTATTCATTGTAGAATAAATATTAAGTATTTACTATGTAAAAGGCACCTTTGTGATGGTCACTTTTAGATCTGTTTAGAGAAAGTACCCAACAATTACTTATATTTTACACTTAATGCAAAATACCTTACATTTTTCTTTAATTACTTTGTGTGTCTCTATATCTTGCCTCCCCAAATGCATAATAGCTTCTTTAAAGGCAGTATTTATGCCTTACACTTCCCTGTTTTTCACAAAATCACCTGCCTCTCATCTGGGTCCATAATCAGGATTCAAAAAATTCCTATTAGACTGAATTTGATTCTACTCAGCGTGAACATGAAAATACACCATAGTAATACACAGTAGTATATCCGAGCAGATTTAGGGACGTCATCTTTTCTATTATATATAAGATTCGTTCTAGAAAAAGCATGTTTTAGAATAACTGCAGCCTATGATAAGACGTTTACACACACATTTTGAATATATATGCTTGAATATCTCGTTTCTACAAATGCTAGAAAAATTTCAAGTTAACATTTCGTGGTTTACCTAAGATCAACTCTACAAAAAATATTCCAACTACCTATGCTTAATTTTCTCTAGGTTATTTAGTCCCTACTATGTGTCAGATCCTCAAATACATGTTAGTTTTAACCCTGTGTGATACAAATTATCTTCTCCACTGTGCCCATGAAGAAATGGAGGGTAAGGAATATTAAACAACTTGCTCAAAGTCACAGTAGCAAGTTGCAATCCAGTACTTGAAACCACCCCTCCCTATTTTTAAACACCAAGTAGGTGGAAGACAGAAATAGTTCTTACCGCCTGGATTGATTCCAACTGCTGTATGTTGCATTTTGAAGTTCACTTTCTTCCCCCTCTCCTTCTTCTCGCTCTGGTAGCTCTGGAATGTCTCTGTTAAAGAGTTACACAGTGAGTACTCCCAAATCCTAGTAAAGCCATGCAAGGTTATCTTACATGTACTTTATTGTTGGTTTGGCTAAAAATGCAGAACTGCATTATATTTTCACCATACTTAACTAATAAGTAGATAATAATTTACATTAAGGGGAAAAATAAAACCTGTATTTTATTTTACATAAAATAAAAACCATACATTACAATCAATCTACTATAACTGAGTCTGGAGATATAGCAGAACACAAAGAATCTTGTCTAGTCTGTCTCTTTCCTAACGAAACATGGACGAAGAAAGGAAAGGCATGAAAATAAAGGGAAAATGCCAGAATTTTAAAGAAAACTATTCAACAAGTTATTTCTTAAATGCTTACCGTGCACAAGAAAGTAGAAGCACCATGTGGGTTATAAGCTTGCAAAGCCCTGATCGATCCCTGGCCTGAAAGAGCTTATCATCAAGTACACCAGGAATGTAGCATCTCTGCTTCCTCAGGATGGACCAATGCTTTCCCTTCAACTTTTGAAGACAGATGGAAAATGCTTATGGTCCGGCTCAGCCCATCCAAAGGAGCCAGACACAGAATTCTCCTTACAGGAAGCAATTTACAGTACGCTTGTGTTCAAGGTCAGTTTTCAATTTCTGTAGGAATTCAGATTTTGCCAAATGCCAGGCATACAGCAAAATGTGTCCAATCTGTTAACTGACTATAAATAAAACCGTAAAATAATAACCTTGTCAAGAAACATTTTGTTTTCCCAAAGGAACACTTTGCATCAATAAATGGCAAGGGCCATAGAGAATGGTTAAATCAATTATGGTGTGGCCTTACGCTGTTAGTAAAAAATGGATTTCTAAAGAAATATGCCCACATGTTCTTTTGAAAATAGAGAAGGCTTTAAAAACTCTAATTCAATAAATGTTTGCAGTTGATTTTTATAGAAATTGAAAAAAATCTCAAGACAGTATATGTTCAGATTATATCCATTCTCCCCTGACAGGAATACTGAATTTGATTCTACTCAGCATGAACATGAAAATACACCTTAGTGATACACAGTAGTATATCCGAGCAGATATAATTCTGTCAAATTACATCATCTTCAGACTTTGAGATCAGAAGTCATCTAATCCAATAATCAGACTGTGTTTGAATGTGTTTCCCAACATTTCTGCCAAACAATTTGTCCAGGCTCTCCCTGAACGTCTCATTCTTTCTCTGACCTGAATGCTAGATTTTTGTTTTTCATCTGTTAAAAGGAAATCCACCTGCCTGTGGTTCCTACCCATCGGTTGTGTGACTGAATTCCCCTTCTGTGTAAACTGAGGAAGGAGACTCTGAATGAGGCTGGGGTCCCCAGAGCCTAAGCCTGACAGTGGGACACGATGGTTGAGAATGGATCCAAAGAAGGATTTTCAAAACAATGTTAAGAAGCTGACTGAGACTAGTCTGAGTGAAGCTCAATCCGTTAAGATGCGAGGCAGATAAAAGGCCTAACCCTCTGGAAACACCACTGGAGAGAGTATGATAGAAAAAGCAGGTAAGGAACATAGACAGGAATGAGAACTTTGAAAGAGTACCTAAAATATTCAGTCCTTACCCCTAAAGCCCAAGCTGGGGGAGCTGCTCAGACACAAGCACACACATTACATCACACGCTCCTGCCTTTTGAGCTATAAGATGATGAATATCCTGAGTCTTCTGATACAAAAACCCCATTCCCTTCAAATGATTCTCCAATCTCGAATCATTTCACTAACCCAGATATGCTCCTGTAAATGTGCTGATTATTCTTTATCCATCTTAGGCTGGGGTTTACGGGCCTTGGGTCATGTGCTCCAAAGAGCAGAATGGACCGGTTCTTTTCCCCAGCACTCACTCAGCCAAGAATGAATTTTGCACTCGTGTTTGCTATTGAATATCAACAAAATTTCTGTCGACTATAATAACTAACTCTCTTTCATGTGCATTAAGGTGCCAGAAATTGGCACAAAGTCACACAGTGAAGGAGCAGAGGTGAGACTTGAATTGAGGCCACCTTATTACAAAACCTGAACTCTCCACCTCCATGCTATGCTGCCCCATATTTTTATACTGGGCTGGTGCAGTTCTTTTTTGGATCCAATGGTTAAGAACGTGGAGCCTGACTGCATGCATCTAACCTTGACTCTGCCACTTATTAGCCATGAAACTTGGGCAAGTAACTTAACCTCTCTGGTGCAGATTCCTCCTGTGTAGGACGAAGACCATTTTGTTTTGAGCACCCTTATATTAACAGCAAATATACTTTTTCTGCAGGGAAGCAGCTAGTCACAGCATTGTACAATTCAGGCCCTTCTCCTTTCTGTGCTGGGAGGGAAGCACAGTGTTGAAAGTGGCTCTTTCGCTCTAATAGTAAATTTTTGAGTGCTTTTAAGGCCTCGGAACTTAGTAAGAATACCATGTTATCTTGGCATATTCTTTAATTAAGCCATCTGAAATGATATTTCAGAGGACACTGCAATTACTGCTTTTACCATTTTAATAGGAAGTACCAGGTAGCTGTACTCAATTCATGTCATTAACCCCGAGATGGAAATTCTAGACAGGAGTATGGCTGAGTTTTGTACAGGGTGGAATGAATACTCCTTTTCCCATAAAATTCAAGAGGCCCTAAGGGCCGTGACATTCTTTGCTTTTATTAAACACATAACACACCTTTCCTTCCCTGACACTTTCTGGATAGCTGCAGCCATGTGCAATTTGTAGAGGAAAGAGCAATGTGATATCGTGACGCCTGCAAAGTCACTGCACACCAGGGTGCCCTGGGATGTTAGAACTTTAGTGAGCAAACCTCAGAATGTTTGCAAAGCCATTTTTCTCTACAGCATGCTTAAAGAGAAATCTGTTACTCAGTTTCTAATGTAATTGAAAAAACACAGGCCCACAGCTAGAAGTGTAAAGCGGTGCATTCTTCCCGGAAAAGCAGTAAGACGTTATTTCTCTCCCTGTGCTGAACTCAGCAGCAGCATCAAAACCTAGTTTCTGCCTTTCCTAATGGGGGGTGGGGGGGACTACTTTTCCTGTATTATTTAAAGGTTCTTAATACACTGCATATCAAAAGGCTTTAAAAAGCCATATACACCATTTCCTAACATGCATATATACAAAGACGTTCAACTCAACGTTCTCCAAAAGAGTAAAAACATAACTACTGAAAATGTTTTTGAATCTGTATGTACGTTAATAAAGATATAAATAAAATTTCTGAAAATGTTTGTTTATGAAAGAGGAAAAGTGATACAATACCATACAAATTGTACGTTCCAGGGAGTTAATGAAATCATACTCGTATCTGGGGTAAATTCCCAAAACTCAGTATGTTGAAAGTGCTATATTGAGTGGTACAACTAAAGATGTTTTAATTTCTTGATTTGATTTTTCACAGTTTTTTCCAAATTTTCCACAATATATGATCACTCCTTAAGTAATATGGGGGAAAGGGGTGAATATTTTTTAAAATCTTGAAAGAGAGAAAAGGAATTCAGTCTTTTTCATTTCTACTACTCTCTGACTCTGGATTCAAAACTCTTCTTTATAACCTGCTGTATCATTCATTCACTGTAGCAGATTTACAGTTTCACCTACCTGCCAGTGTAGGAAGAAAAAATATCCAGTGCCATTATTCCTCCAGATTGTTGTCCCAAACTTATTTTGAACTCTTCTAAATGTTCTGCAGGCACATAAGTAATTCTGGAACAAGACACAATCCATGAAAGCAAAGGGAAGCAAAGTTTTGCCTGTTAGGGGAATCTTCCAAAATATAAAATAAAATTATATTGTCCCTTCACCTCTACTTTTTCACACAACTCATTTGAATTGGCTTAACTCAGTAGAGAATCCAAACTTCAAAAGGATAAAGTATCCTACAGGCAAGAATAACAACAGAAATTAAAATTTTAAACACTGCTGATAGACTATGTGTTTACCAATAATCATATGGGGGAGGAAAACAGCATAATATCTATTTCCAGATGAGAAGACTAACAGGAATTTTTTGAAATTAAAGAGATCTATAAATCCTTAGAAAAATAATTGTCAATAATAACATTATTTTGTCCAAAGATTTTTGGGTTCCTTAGCAGAAACAAATTAGGTGAACTCTATTAAAACACTGGGTATACCAAATTACTTTATATTCTCCCATAATACACAATTAATTTTGGACATTAACAAGCATTATCAAAAATCATATCCTAGCTTTATTAAATTATTAACTCTCAAGTCTGAAGTTAAACCATTATAAGTTTATGGAAAGACTCTGTTACTAATTTGTAGCAACTTCTTATATGTTCATTTCGGTTTCAGAGAAAAGCCTACTGTGTACACTTGAATGGTCTCTTACTAATTCAACAAGTGCTGGCTGAATGCCTATCATGTGGAAGGCACAGAGTAAGATGCTTATTACAGCTATAATGCTTAGAAACTGACATCTGAAAATTTAAGTTTACTGCTGTCCTATCAGGCTACACAATTGATTGACTTGTTTAAGTAGTCTGTTCCGAGATCCTCAAATTAATGAATAGTAAGGCAAGACAAAGAATGCATTTGAAGTCGGTTCAGCATATTTGTGCAAAGAAACAAAAGTATGTATCAAAACTCAAAAAGACTATTAAAAAAGTCTTCACAAAAATCATTAAGACTATTAAACTGGCTAACCATAGCTTACCCATGAAGACAATAAGTAACAAAACCTTAGCACTAAAGGGCAAAGAAAAAGGATTGTCTTTCATGTTATAATAAAATAAGAATTATACCAATGGCATAATTTATTGAGTGAGGAAGATACATAATTTCAGACATACGGGTGATTTCCATAAAAAGCATTCACTCTGTGAGGTCGCTTAGGTTTAGAGTCAGAGGACACAGTTCTGCTGCTTCTCCGGAGTGTTCTGGTAGGGTAAATCACCACCAGTGAATCTCCATATCCTCAATCACAAAAAGGATGTCACTTTTTATGAGGCTATTGTAAGCCAAGAAGCACAATACAAACATAACACAGCGCTCTAACAGAGCGCCAGCCAGCCTGGCCACACCTGATCATTCTGTCATAAGCCGAAGACCCTTACGACACTTTGTGACACTTTTACCTCAAGGATCAAACTGAAGTAAAAAACACAGTTTCAGTGGATTTAGGACTAGGCTGGGTGAGAGAGTTGCATTTTAATTCTGGCGCTACTTTATGTATTCATCTATAAAAACACCTTCTCTATAGTGTTACAAAAGTATACTGAATAGCAAATTTGCATTTATCCCTTCAAAAATAATGAGTCAAAAATGTTTAACACATTAGGTTGGGGAAGAAGACTGACTGCCTTTACACAAAGAAAAATAAAACATAAAACCTGAAAAGCCTATTCAAGAAAACTGGTATTATTTCTGAAGGTTCAGTAAAGTTAAAACTCATATAAATAATACCTTAAGAAAAAAAGCCAGGAAGAGGTGAGGAGAAAAAGCTAGAACACAAGAGGCAAAATAAGAATAATCAGTTAAAAGTATTTAATTTTTTAATTGGTTTGAGAAGGAAAAGCTGTTTCTATCCCAAACACTGTTGAAAATGAATTCTCTATATTTATTCAAAGGTGTTTACCCTTTACCAAAAGGTGGGGGAGGAAGAGCTTTACAAATATTTTTCTGATATTTTAGAGCAGTGAGAAAGAGGAAAGAAAGCAGTTTTCGTAAATATTTAGCCCAACACAGACGGCAAGGCCATCAGAACAAGCATCCCACAATGCATTAGCCCATGCAGAACAATTATAATACATGCCTGGTCACACGGCCACACAAAACCTCCAGACACCAACCAAGAACACCAAACTACATTATGAACTGCATAAACACACTGAAACTGCTTATTTGAGAGTTGTATTAAAAATTCTTAAAGGCAAACTAACCTTAGGTTACACGTGGAGTGGAAGAAAAAGAATAGCATTAGTGATGCTGAAATGTGACACAGCTATTAACCCAGAGGTTGCGCCTGCATATGCAGACAGGATCACTCCCTGAAAAAAGAGCTGGAAAGCTTAGTAGTAGGAAAGTATGATCTTCAAATGAGTTCATAATCACCAGTACAATGTGAAAATGTAACCATCTCATAGCTGTTGGAAGTATGTTCTTACATAAAGAAGAAAAAAAAAAAAGCCAAAATGTATATACACTGAATCTCTATCTGGGTCTATCGCCACATTGGGATGCTGCAAAAGCATGAAGAGGTTTCACAGACAAGTTGTAACACGCAGCCATAATGAGCTTTTGAATCGCCAATACTCACACATAAAAGGGGGCTCGATCGTCAGCAGGTGCTGCAGAGAATCTAGAATGTGAAGCATACACCGCGGCATCTTTTTACAATGGTGTTAACAAATGTCAATGTCTTGTGCTGAATGTGAGATGCATACATATGTAGTTAAAAGTGGGTGCTCCCGGTTGTTTTTTCCCCTTCCCACCTCCCTCCTATCTACACCTCCCCCAGAAAAGCATCTGCTCTTTACTGGTGTCTATAGCACTGATTATTAACAAGCATAGAAAAATGTAACTGCAATCAATCTTTTATTCCTTGATCAGGAATTCATCCCACACTTTAGGTTAAGGCAGGTGAATTCTGATTCAGCTTGGTAATTATCTGGCAGATGTTACAAGCAGCTGCCGCTAAGTGCAAAACCCTGGCTATTATTACAGAAATATAAGCACTCCTGGCAAGGTGGAGTGGGAAGTGAGACAGAATGCATTCTGGTGAGGCTTCACATCTGGTTTTCCATAGAAAATAATGAAACCTGGAACTTACACTGGCTGTTCCTGAACTGTTGAAACTCAAATTATCTACCCAGGCACGCACGAACACGCATACACAAAGTTCCTAGTCATCTCTCGTAAGCGGCAAAAAAGAAGCCAGTGTGTTGTCTCAATAAGCAATGCTTTTCCTAAAACCAATCAGTTATGTAACTGAACAAATTAGAGTCCTTTTTTTTAAGTCCCTGCAATACATTCCTCCACCACCAGCCCAGATTAAGCTAGCTTCCTAACAAGAAATCAAGAGGAAGAGACATGGATGGAGCCTAGATTAAAGCAATGACCACAACACTTAACTGGCACTTAACATTATGGTTCCATGCAGAGTAATGGAAGGACGAGCCTTTCCATTTGGAAGGATTACCCACAGAGTTTTCAAGGTAATTTTAAACCTTTTGCTTCACGAAGGCAAGTGATAGGGAGGAGAAACGGCCAAAAACACTTCATGCAAAATGCATGGAACACAGTGCTCAGCCCTGGTCAATCTAAATGGCTGTTTTACCACTTGACACAATTTTTCTGAAAAAGAATTCTATGATTCTCATTTCTTTTTATCATTTACCCAATGAGTCAAAACTACAGCCATCCGAATCACAGCCTTAATAGGATACCTGAGGAGAAATCAATGTAATTTGTGGGTGTGTTTGTGAGTGTGTGTATGCACGCATGTGAGCATGTGAGAAAGAGACTGACTGACTGATTTCCAGAGGAGGGAAGGTTGTAGGATTTTTCTTATTTTCTCTTTTCAATGTAAGATACTACCTTACATTTTGCTTCCTGGAATCCTAAAGCAATTTTTTATGAAACTAGCTCTCTAGATACTCGTCACAGTCTTAATAAAGCTGCTGAATGCATAAGTGGGTAAATCCTGGTGCTAAATCAGAGGGTGGGAAAACAAACAACAAAACAAATCAAAACAAACACCTCCCCCCAAAAAAAAACACAAAACAGGAAAGGAGAAAAAGGCTTTGTAGCCTGAAAATGCACCTGACACCTTTTCTAGAGTTGACTAGGTACATGACTTACACTAAATCAATGTCACAATGATCTAATTTTTGGGCCACTTTTTAAGTTCTGCAGTACATTAGAACGGCGAGGTAAGGTTAAAACCAAGCACCAATTCTAGTGCTCAGTGCCAAAAAGTGGACAGGAGACCTGCATCAGGGCTCACGACATAAGACGTGCATTATCACACAATAAATCAAATGACCACTTACGAGGCCATCTGTATTTTATAGTACCTCAAAACTACATAAGCTAAAACCCCGGCAGTAAAGAGTCTCCATGTAGATCCTTATCATTCATCTTTGAAGCAAAATGAAGGGACACTAGCCTGCAAGTGGTGAGGAAAGCACTTAATGTTTCTCTTTTTATTTATTGTAGAGGCACTGACATTTTTAATGATCTTCACTTGTACTTGCATGATTAATAAGATAATTATGGAACCGTCACATGATCTGATGATCTGTTTCATTATAAAATAAAAGTCAAAAAGGCAGGCAAAAATATGAAAGCCCCTGAGTGAAATTCTGCCCTAAAAATAAAACTTCCTTTTTATAAGACAGCAGAATGCACTCTAAACAGCATATATTTTTCTGCTTTTTATTAACAGAAAAATGAGAAACAGGTTGTAAATACAGTTTTCTTACCTAAGCTCTACTGATATGTATTTTGCAGAAGAAGAATACAGAATGCAGTCAGTAAGATAATATTAATACAAAAAAGTCTCCCATACTAGTATTCATCACATCAATTTAAAGTAAACAATCTTTCCTTGAACTCTTATTTTACTATTTTATCCCTTATATGCAAATATTCAATTATTAATGCTAGAGAAAAAAAGGAACGCTTTTACATTGTTGAGGTGTGCCAATAAAGTTATGAACTGATTTTTATGCTGACTCAAGAAATGTCTAGTGACTTAAAAAACAAACCACATATATGACATGCTTTTAGTACATTATGGGATGATGAGACATTTAAACACTTCCTGACAAAATAGCCTATATGACCTACCGTCAGACTGTATCAACATTTTGGTGAATTCTCTTATATCATGAGGCAGTTCAACAAAGGATAAATTATGGGTCAGACTGACACTGTTCTATATGATCTTTACCATGCCTGGCCCTTAAAGAACTGGCTGACTTGGAGGATTCATACAGATCATTAGGTAGCGCACAATTTGCTCTACTGAGGCCAATCCAAACTTCTTTGTAAGTTCCTAAGAGTGGACTGTCCTGCTCTATGAAAGAGATTTCATATCTCTTACATCTAAGATTTTTGCAGAAATCACTGGAGAATTAAAAATAAAAATAGAAGGCAACACTGTTTTGAAGTATAGCTGTCCCTAGGTATCTGCAGGGGATTGGTTCCAGGTGCCCCCATGGACACCAAAATCCATGGATGCTCAAGTCCCTTACATATAAAATGGCAGAATACAGTTGGCCCTCTATACCCACGGTTCAGTCAACCTCAGATGGAAATTTTGATCCAAGGTTGGCTGCCCCTGAGGATGTAAAACCCAGAGAGAGCCAACTGTGTATTTACTGAAAAAGATCCGTGTATATTTGGACCTGTGCAGTTCAAACCTGTGTTGTTCAAGGGTCAACTGTATTTCAGTATTGTTAGTATTAAGAAGTTACTGATTGTAGATATAGTGTCCTAAAGACTACAATCAATACAATCAATAACTTCTCAGGAATAGTCAAATTCTTCAGTGATTTATATTAAATAAATATATAATAATTTTTGTATATCAAACAGAAGTATGTACTGAGAAAAAAATTCTGATTAATGAATTGAAATTCCTGAATTTCCCAAGCCAAAATAGGACCCAAATGATACTTACTTTATGTCTGGCCCAATGAGAGAATGTCTTCTCAACATGGCTCGTGCCTGGGTATTCGTTAAACTGATAGTAGATTCTTCATTAATAGACAAGATGCAGTCCCCAACAGCAATCCGACCATCTCGACTAATGGCACCTCCATGAATAATGCTTCGAACAATCATCCCCAAGCCATCTTTATTAGCACTTACTGTCATTCCTATGGTAAAGGAGGGATACACATTAAATGCATGACTTTCATGGTCTCCCAAGGCAATAGAAACAAAAGCAAAAATAAACAAATAGGACCTAATCAAATTTATAAGCTTTTGCACAGCAAAGGAAACCATAAACAAAACTAAAACACAACCTACGGACTGGGAGAAAATATTTGCAAATGATGCGATCGACAAGGGCTTTATTTCCAAAATATACAAACAGCTCATACAACTCAATAACAAACAAACAAACCACCCCATCAAAAAATGGGCAGAAGACGTAAATAGACACTTCTCCAAAGACATACAGATGGCCAACAGGCACATGAAAAGATGCTCATCAACATCACTAATTATTAGAGAAATGCAAATCAAAACTACAATGAGGTACCACTTCACACCGGTCACAGAATGGCCATCATTAAAAAGTCTACAGATAACAAATGCTGGAGAGGGTGTGGAGAAAAGGAAACCCTCCTACACCGTTGGTGGGAATGTAAATTGGTACAGCCACTATGGAAAACAGTATGGAGGTTCCTCAAGAAGCAAAAATAGAATTGCCGTATGATCCAGCAATACCACTCCTGGGCATATATCCGGAAAAAGAACTATAATTCAAAAAGATACATACACCCCATTTAAAATACACAGCGGCACCATTTACAATAGCCAAGACATGAAAACAACCTAAATATCCATTGACAGATGAATGGACAAAGATGTGGTGTGTATACACACACACACACACACACACACACACACACACACACTGGAATATTACTCACACATAAAAAAGAACAAAATAATGCCAATTACAGCAACATGGGTGGACCTAGAGCCTATCATACTAAGTGAAGTAAGTCAGACAAAGAAAGACAAATACACCATATGATATCACTTACATGTGGAGTCTAATATATGACAAACTTATTTATAAAACAGAAACAGACTCACAGGGAGAACAGACTTGTGGTTGCCAAGGGAGAGGCGGGGTAGGGGAGGGATGGATTGGGAGTTTGGGATTAGCAAATGTAACCTATTGTATATACGTATAACCGAATCACTTTGCTGCACACCAGAAACTAACACAACACTGTAATCAACTATACTTCAATAAAATTAATTTTTTTTTATAAAGCATGACTTTCAAATTCATTTTAATTGAATTTAATAATCCCTGTGGATTCATAGATAAAAGAATAGGAGTAACTTTTTCAGCAGTAAAAAAAAAACAATCAAAAGGAAAGCATTTAGAAATGTTTGTGATATTATACCTAAAGACACTCCATGTTAAATACATTAGAGATGAAACAGGGTCTACACTGTGGAGTGAATGTAGCTTAGGCTATGTGATGTGTCGCCACTTACACAGAAAGCTCTCTCAGGGAGAACATTTTAACAGTATCAAATCAATTTTATAATAATAGTTCAACTCTTACATACATGAAAGAATGAAGAGCAGGACTATAAATGGAAAATAAGTTCTCTAAGAAACTCTCTGATATTACCTGATTTCTAGATCATTTGTTCATTTGGTGTATATTTACTATATGTTTACTATGTGCTAAGTACTATGCTGGTAGCTTGATATAAAAAAGCATAACAGAATTCCTAACATCAAGAAGCTTGTATTCAAGTCTTATCCACAGTGCCTATCACAGTGCCTGAACATACAGTAGTCAGTTGAATTAAACTGATGTGAACATTAATCTATTACCACTTTATTTCCAAATATGAACTTCAATGAGCTCCAGATTTGGATATTTGTTTGCCCTCTTGACATGGTCCCTGAATGATTCATAGGAAATACAACCCCAGTAAGTATAAAATTGAATTCCCTAGTCTCCATCTCCCCTTATTTCTCTATCTGTCCTCCCCTTTTTGGTAATGGTACCACCATACTGCTCTCCATTACTCAAAGCAGAAATGTTGGAGTTGTTCTGGATTCCTACCTCTCTCTCTCACTCCCTGTATTTAATCCATCACCAAGTTCCACCATTTCTATCCCCAAAACTTATCTTGAATTCATTCACCTTTCTCCACATCCACACTAAACCTAGACCAAGCCAGCACTTCTCCTGCCTCATTTTTTGAACCAGCCTCATTACTGGGCTCCTGGCTTCCAAAGTTGTCCCTGCCAATGCATTCTTCTCATAGCAGACAGAGCAACCATTCAAAAAAGACAGATCACATCACATCACTCCCTTTGCTAACAATCCTTTAACAGTTTCCTATTGTGCAAATATACAACCTATCTACACGGCCCTGTCTATATGGAGCTCCTGGCCTGGCCCTCCCGACATGCACCCTTCCTTTGGGCTATGCCCTCCTTGCCCCACCCCCCCCCCACCGTGTTCCAGCAACATGGCCTTGTTTCAGAAATATACCTAGTCTCCCTTTTCAGAGCCTTTGCCTGACACCCCCTTTCTGCAGCTCTTGCACAGCTAACAACTTCTCATTCTTCAATATCAATTCCTCAGAAAAATATTCTCAACAAACCCATCTGAATTAATGCTCCCTTCTCCCCCTACCCTCACTCTATTCCTTCAAAAATATAAGACCTATAGAAATTTAAAACTTTACATAAAATAATATAAATTCACTTAAAACCAAGTACTAAAAGTTCCTTCCAAAACAAGATTATATAATTAAACAATATAAGGAGAGCTATAACTCTCTTATTAAAACTTTGAGAGAAGTCAATAATCCGTTTTTAGTTTTTTATAATTTTTTAAAAGAAAGAAATTCTCTCTGAATATTAACTTTAACTATACCAAATTAGACATGATATTTCAAATATTTTTTAAACAATGATCCTGACTACAATACGTCTCCAGCCTGATAACTTCATGCCTCGATTTGGGCCATCCAGGCTCCTAGTTACCATTTTCTGATAGGAATGAACCATTAATCAAATGTAGTTAAAAGATTCTGTTGAGATTCACACAAACGATTTTTAAGTGCATTGTTATTAAGGAGCTTACCATAAACCAAAAAACAAGTTTAGACGCTGCTTCATCCAAGGTGGGTTTCATACGAGCAAAGAGGCTGGCTCTGAAATGTTTCCATAGGTCCTCTGGTTTGCCCTGATGCTGCCATCTTTCCCACCAACACCCACCAGACAACTGTACTATAGTAAAATCAAAACGTATGACTACAAAACACAACTTAACTCAGTGGCCCATCCTGGGTATCTAAGCCATCATCTTGTTCTCATTGGCACCATGCAATCTGCAATAGAGCAAGCCACAGACATGCGACAAGTCTTCACGAGCTATGGTCAACATGACCTCTAAATTAATTCTTAACAGCATATTTAACTCATGACTCTACCAGTTATTAAGGCTGTCAGGTCATGTCAACCACATAAACAAAGAGGTTGACATCAGTTAGCTCAGCTTATACTTTCCTTTCATTAAATGATCATCTTCGGGCTTCAATAACTTCGAGGTAATATCCACTGACTAGATTTTGGCTGTAACTCATAAGATCTCTCAATTTTTTCCTAAAAGAGGTATAGTAGGATAGCCCAAACCAAGTACTGTAGAACCAAAAAACTGGTTCCAAATTTGAGTTCCAGCACTTCTAATCAGTGTGGCTTTGGGCAACTGACTTAACCTCACAATGGCCTGCATTTTACTCATCTGTAATATGGGGATAATGTCCACTTTTAGGGTTGTTTAAAGAATTTTTTGAGAAAAGCACAATGTAGTGTTCCTTTCAAAGTGCTCAGTAAAGTACAAAAGAAAACTCACAGAATATATTTAAAGACATCTCCAATCCAAAGCTACATTGCTTTCTAATGCCTTAATGCAAATCGTAATTTAGCTTCAAAATGAAGCTTGTTATTACAGCAATGCCACTGCAGCTCTGAGTGACTCAAGGACTCACGTGCCTTGTATGGTGTGTGAAAACCAGAGACAGACTCAGGTTTGAGTCCTGGTTCCAGAGAAATTCCTGAGTCTATGTTTCTGTACCTCATCAGCGAAGAAAAGGTAACACCTTCCTTTCCTTCTTACTTTTTTTACCTTCAAGACCTAGTACAACATAATTAGCCAATGTACCACAGACCTATCAAAAATAATCAAGATTAAATTTTTCAAAGGTCACTATATGCATATGTACATAACTGTGTATATGTGCATATAACATCCCCCCACTAAATTTAACAAAGTTTAAAAAACCCAGGTTATTCTTAAAATCACAGCAAATGGATGATGACAGCTTTTACAGAAGCCTATCATTTATTAATAATTTCTTCTGATTGTAACTAGGAAAGAAACAAATTACCCAGAAAGTGAAAACTGCAAACAACTTCACATAAAGAAGAGACCTATTCTATGAAAATGTGTTCAGTGATAGACCCTTTCATGACACACTCTCCTACCAGCACAAAACCAGTCTCTACTAGATATTCTAAAATACTACCACACTTTTTGTTACTTCAAGTTGTAAAGGCAACACCTTCCTACATTAAAAGCTTAAATGAATGCTTTAATTAAATTGTTCTGATGTTCTACTGAGATTTTTAAAATAGGCCTTTTTCATTATTCCTTTACATCTAGTTACTCTGGGCATTGTAGAAATCTGAATATTGAAATCTCCTGTTAAATGAGATAAGAGAGAAATATTCTCGCTCTGGCATACAGAATTTGCACTCCAAGGTGCCATGAACTCCACTGGGTCCCAGGAAATCAAACAGCTAAGAACAAAGCCCTATAAGCATTTGGGTATGTACATTATTCAAATAATGGAAACTAAGCAGAAAAGTAAAACTAAAAGATATATGTTACATATATATGTTAATACTTTTATATTACAGTGAGGTTGGTAAACTAATGGTGTTATAATTTCACACAAGTAAGTGGTTTAGTCTCACAAAGCAAATTAAAGAGTTCTTTTATATTTTAATGTTAAAATCAAACTATTGAGGTATAAATGGATTACCGGATATGAAACCAAGGACACTTCATCTTTTACTCTTTTTTTCCCCCAAAATCCTAATCATTTTGGTATATTTTTAAAAATCAAAACTCCACAGCTAAAGTAGAAGCAACCGAAGTTTCCAACGACAGATGAGTGGATAAATGAAATTTGGCGTAAAACACACACACACACACACACACACACACACACACAGGAATATTATTCAGCCTTTTATTAATAAGGAAGGAAATTCTGACACGTTACAACATGGATGAACCTTGAAGACATTACGAAATAAGCCAGTCACAAAGGGACAAATATGATTCCATTTACATAAGGTACCTAGAGTAGTCAAAATTTATAGAGACAGAGAGGAGAATGGGGAGGATGCCAGGAGCTAGGGGAGAGGAGGGAATGGGGAGTTAGTGATTAATGGGTATAGAGTTTCACTCAGGGAAGATGAAATTCTGGAGATAGATGGTGGTGATGGTTGCACAACAATGTGATGTACTTAATGCCACAGAAACATACACTTAGAAATGGTTAAAGTGATCAAGTGCATGTTATGTATTTTGTACTACACTAAAAAAGGATATATCCTGACGTCATAACAGAAAAAACAAAAAAATCCATATGACTGTCTCAACAGATGAAAGAAAAGATTTCACAAAATTCAACATTCTCTCAGCAAACTAAGAACTGGTGAGCAATCCACAGAGTCAGACTGTAAAATCAGATGTACTCCAACCCCGGCTCTTACAGCAGCCTCCCAGCTGCTTCCGATCTAATTCATCCACCTGTGCCAGAATGATCGTAAAACACAAATCTGGTCACGTCACCCCTCTGCCCTTAGCTCCCACTGGCGCTTAAGGCAGGGGGGTGTCCTGAGGCAGGTCCTGTGTCCTGCACACGCAGAACTCGCCCGGCAGCTGTCTCCCACCTACCATTCCTTCAGCTTCAACTCTTACTTTGCCCGCCATTATGCCACACTTCACCCACACCAAACAAACTTCAGTGGCGTTTCACAGTTCTCTGCCTTGGCTCTTCCGACTTTCCCAATGCCTCAACGAGGTGGTAGAAATCTCCTTTTTCAAGGACTAAATCAAACATCTACTCTTCCTTGAAACCTTTCTAGAAACTCCTCCACACTCAGAGAGCAGGGATCAACTATTCCTTCATTTAAGGCTTCAATGTTCTCTGCATGAGGGTCTCTCACAGCAGGTATGATATTTTAATGCATTGAGGATTTTAGAGATTTCTAAAATCTCCTAACCTCATACTCCTTGAGGAAAATGATTATATAATGGTGTCTATGCGTAGTAGCCAGAATACAGAAAATAATTAATGTTTGAGAGTTGAGTAAATAAATACACTAGAATACGATATCTCATATGGGCTCTGCAAAATTTCTGTCTTACGAGTTAATAAAAAAAAACAGCCAATGACATGTGAGAAATGCTGCATCCTGTAACCTTTTCTTAGAGATCCACAATGCACATTTGACTCTCAAAGCTACTGAGTGATGAAAACAGAAACACCTGTCTCCTTAAGTTTATCACATTCCAAACTTTGAAACTTGGAACCCATTTAATAACTCCTATTAACAGCCTACAAAACTAGTATTGTAAGCAACATGCTTTCAGAAACGCTGCATTAGCAGATGAGATATGTCTGACATGTTTAGGTATCTATAGTACATATCCCATAATTAACGAATTAGAGAAAGTTCTTTAGCTTAAGTTATATATTATTCTGTTAAATGTAATATATAAGAAACAGTAAAGCTAATTAAGTAGAAATTCTCTGCTATAAGTCTCCATGTAGTTGCTGTTGGTAGCGCCCAGCTGCCAGCTAATGGAACAAAATCTAGAAGGAGGCAGAGACCGGAATCCCAGTCACTAGCTAAGCACTGCTGGGCTTCTCTGCCAAGTCCAGAATTTAACAAGGAAACTAAACCCCACCACAGACACCAATGTAAAGGGTGCTGGCTGGCTACATCCTAGAAGGAGGAAAAAGCTCTCTGAAGCACAGCTAACCAGAGTCTTGAGCTGTAATCAGACCTCCAGGGAAGCTGATTTATGGCCCTACTGATCAGCACCGAGCGCTAAAGACAGAGCTGAGCCATGTCACTGCTTAACTCAAAAGAAGAACAAATGTGATCTGCCTGGGTATAATTTTAGCTACTGTAATTAGGATTTTATTTCTACAGTGAGTCTTCTTTGCCCAATTCAGGAGATTTGGGATTATTAACCAGCCACAACCCTGTATGGGTAAAAGAGGACACAAAAGTCCTGCCACCTGGGAAGAACTATTGAATAACTGCACTTAAAGTTTGGTGGTTGCACACCTCCTGTCTTTCTAGTCTTTATTTCAGCAAATGAAAGAAATTAAATACTGACTTATGCATAACTGGTAGCATTCAAAGAAACTAGTAATTTCCTTTTCCAAAGAATTTAGAATTCCCAATTGCTGACTTTTCATTTTCTAAGAATGCCTTTTCTGATTTGCTGTATCATATATAAACACTTCGTATATCTTTTACTTGAATGGAAATGAGGCTCATGAATACTTGTAAATAACTAGGAGAGTGAGAGTTATAAGCCAGTCTGAATTAAACAAACCTGTTAACCATTTCAGATAAAAATAATGAGTACATAAAAAGAATAACCATAAAAACTAGGGGAGGGACCTCCCTGGGGGCGCAGTGGTTAGCAATCTGCCTGCCAATGCAGGGGACATGAGTTTCAGCCCTGGTCCGGGAAGATCCCACATGCCTTGGAGCAACTAAGCCCATGCGCCACAACTACTGAGCCTGTGCTCTAGAGTCCGCGAGTCACAACTACTGACCCCACGTGCCACAACTACTGAAGCCCGCGCACCTAGAGCCCGTGCTCCGCAACGAGAGGAGCCACCGCAATGAGAAGCCCGCGCACCGCAACGAAGAGTAGCCCCCGCTCGCTGCAACTAGAAGAAGTCCGTGCACAGCAACGAAGACCCAACACAGCCAAAAATAAATAAATAAATAAATACATTTTTTTTAAATGCTTAAAAAAAAACCTATGGGAAATTTTACAACATCTATTATCTTACCTACACTCAAAAACATTGAAACTATGTTCAATATTTCCTCTTGGCCAGGGGTTTGGGAGGAAAGGTGTATGTGGAAAATAAGAAACTTACCCAGGCTAGAATTGCCTTTTGCTATCGTAATAGTCCTCTCGAAAGAGTCTCTGGATATAGTTTGGAGCATGACACACTCAGCAGCAGAGGCCAGGGACCCCTGTTGAATTAAGAACTTGGAGCCCTGTCAGAAAATAAAAATAAGTCATGTGGAAAGGAAAACTAGACTTTGGAGTATGATTTCAACATCACCCACGTTCTCTAACTGGTTATGCTTTATTCAGCAAGAACCTACAAACAAAACAAGTTCATAGGTTGTCTGCTGAAAATCTCAGTATCAGGAAAGCGCTGGCTCCAGATGAGCCAGAATAATCTAACCCCTCACCGTCCGCAACCTCATCATCATACACAAACCATCTCTTTAGAATGTTACCCTTCCAGCTGAAGCAGTCAGCACAGGAGAACTCAATTCTGCACTTGATATAACTTCATTTGGTCGGTGAGGTTCAGTCCACACTCTTGTGTTGTCACATTCGTATTGCTGTTCAATAGCATTGGCAGGTGTATAATCATTTATGGTAAAGCCAGAAGCAGTCCCCATGCTCAAGTCCACTGAAGGCGGACTCTCGTCCCGTCTCTGCAGGAGATTCTGGGCATATAGCTCCTCCAAGGACATATGCAAGTCAAGTACTGGATCGGAGGAATTTTCAGTAACATCCTGATGATTAAAGAACAAAAAATAAAAAATATGGCCAGAACTGCATCAATGCATTTCCTAAGATCTTAATGAACAACTATTTAGTGAAAAACAAACACAACATAATTTTTAATTGCTCAAGAAGTATTAGCAATCAGACATTCTTTGCTTAGCTGATATTCCGCACATGTTTATTTTTATAAATGATTTTGAATACATTTCCTGTAAACCATACATCCCACACTGAGTCATATTAGTACAATATATTAGTACTTAAGATCATTAAGACATAATATTCTGTTCTACTCACAAATAAAATTATTCAGAGTTCAATATATATAGGAAAGTAAATATGTATTTCTAAATCTCATTTAAAAAGTATTTCATATCCAATCTGTCTGAAAGTTTCTATTCATTATAAAATTCAGAAGAGTATGACATTAATTGATTTCAATTTATAAGAACCTCCAAGAAAAACACTGTTTGGACAGGGATTTGTAGGTATTTATGTAGTTGAAAAGGAAGTCACATAATTCATACTTTTATAGGGAAATTTTTTTCAAATATTATGCAAGTTGTAGCAGAAGGAATAGTACTAAGAAATGGTGTCATAAGACGTAGGTTCTAATCCAGACTCTCTTATTAACCATCTATATATCACAGAACCTCTCTTGGCTTTATGTTACATAATTTCTAAAATTCCCCGAAACTCTAAAATTCTACAGATCTACATAAACACATGTATCTACTTACAACCCATATATTGCATCACTTATGTGCTTTGGACAAGCAGTGCTCCTCCATGAACTGCTGTTGAATAAGTGTATTAATTGTTCCTTCAATCCTTTTACTGATGTTTTTAAAGTATAAAATTAGGGTATGAATACATTCTCATTAAAAAAGATTCAGGCCATACAGAGGTATATTATGTATGCATACAGAGCACAGTATGAAAGTCTTCCCTTACGGCTCATTCATCCAGTCCTTTCCTCAGTAGAAATAAGGCGCTGGCATCAGTTGGGTGTTTATTCATCAAATTTTTTATGTATCTGTCTAATACATATGTACAAGCACAGATGCACACATTCAAATGCACATATACATGTTCATTCTTAAAATCTAAACTATATACTAATGAGTATATTTCTACTTGCTTTTTTGAAGTATCTTTAATATCTTAACATGAGAGATTTCCTTGTCAGTAAATATGTTGTCATGGACGTATTCTGAATATAAAGTCATTGTGATATATACTGCAAGTATTTTCCAAGCTTGTCACTTGTCTTTTTTTAAAAATAAGTTTATTTATTTTTGGCTGCGTTGGGTCTTTGTTGCTGCGCGCGGGCTTTTTTATAGCTGTGGTGAGCGGGGGCTACTCTTCGTTGCGATGCGCAGGCTTCTCATTGCAGTGGCTTCTCTCGCTGCGGAGCACAGGCTCTAGGTGCGCAGGCTTCAGTAGTTGTGGCACGTGGGCTCAGTAGCTGTGGCTCGTGGGCTCTAGAGCGCAGGCTCAGTATCTGTGGCACACAGGCTTAGTTGCTCCAAGGCATGTGGGATCTTCCCGGACCAGGGCTCGAACTTGTGTCCCCTGCACTGGCAGGTGGATTCCTAACCACTGCGCCACCAGGGAAGTCCTTGTCACTTGTCTTTTAAGTTTGTATATGTTATATACCTATACATGCTGAAGTTAAATTCTTTATGTGATCAAGAATTCTTGGGCTTCCCTGGTGGCGCAGCGGTTGAGAATCTGCCTGCCAATGCAGGGGACACGGGTTCGAGCCCTGGTCTGGGAAGATCCCACATGCCGCGGAGCAACTGGGCCCGTGAGCCACAACTACTGAGCCTGCGCGTCTGGAGCCTGTGCTCCGCAACAAGAGAGGCCACGACAGTGAGAGGCCCGCTCACCGCGATGAAGAGTGGCCCCCACTTGCCACAACTAGGGAAAGCCCTCGCACAGAAACGAAGACCCAACACAGCCATAAATAAATAAATAAATTTAAAAAAAATTTCTTTACGTAATTTTTAATGAAATTCTTTATGTAATCAAATTTGTCAATATTTTTATGCTTCTAGGTTTTATATATTGCTTAATAACTCCTTCCTCGGCACAGAGTAAATGAAATGCTTTGTAGTATTTTTCTCCAATTTTATAAATTGTTAGTTGGCAGATTCAGTATTAACCCATCTAGAATTTATTTCAGGGTGTGGTGTGAAATATGGGTCTCCTTCATTTTTTTTCCAAGTTGGTAATCAATGGCTCCAACACAGTTTATTACACTCTTGTTCAATCAAGTTTTCGTCGCTCTGGAAATATCAAATATTCCTGGTATAAAGCACTGAGGCAAGTAGGAATATCATACAAGCAAATACCATCTTTAAAATCCTCAGGAACAAAAGGATAGAAAGTATCATCCACCACACTCCTAGAACATAAGTAACAACCTGTTGGCTCATTCAACCAACTTTATTTTAGTCTTATGAAAAAAACCAAAAAACAACGTACTTACTAGAGAATTGGTTAGCTTCTGTATTACTAAATTAATTATAATAATAATTATCAGTAAATCATCCCTACCACTTCTCAAATAAAGATGACAATCAAAACTACTTTTCATCACAAAAAGAGGTCAAGCTGCCCTTGTTAGCTGGGGTTTACTATGAATCATGTAACAGAAATCGCCATGAATTATTCATGAAGGAGTTAACACCAGCACATAGAAAAGAAAGAGCTAATCAACATAGCAGACAACATACGCCTACTTCAGAAACATTTCTAGTTGCTGAACAACGGAGTTTTATTTTTAAAAGTCTCATGGATCTAAAAGAAAAGCAGTTCTTCCCTCATAAGATGTCCAAAAATAACTACGGTTTCCCAGTGCAACTTGGTATCTAAACTGAAGTCTTTCAAAATTCCATATTAATAGATGCCTCCCCTTGACACATTCTTGTTCTTAGGAAAAATGGGGGAAAGGTTAAATTAAAATGCCAATTATATTTGAAAGTAGCTCTTTTTTTTTTTACATGTAATGCATATAATGTTATACTTGGGCACATTATTTACCCACAGAATATGTTTACATAGACGAGCTAAATACTTAAGCATTCACTGGACACAACCTGCTTTTTTTCAATGATAACTCTATCACAGAAGTCCTTCTATACTTTTAAAAATATATCATAAGCACAGCTGCTCCAACTTAAATTGTTCTCCCACTCTTTCTGAGATAAGGTACCGTTCCTTTATTATCTGTATTCTTACCCTACTGAGGGAAAAGGCAACATCTTTCATACCTTTGCGAGCTTGCAGTTTTGTCACTAAGACTTCCACAATCACTCTCATCATCTTGACTAGAATGATGTAATTAGTTTTTGATACTAACCCTTTCTCCAAAAAATAAAAATTAAAAAATGATATCAACATTTTAAACTTAAATGTGAAGGCAGCAATATTTTATGCTACAGTACAACACTAAGTGGAGATTTGTTCCTCTAAATATGTAGATTTTTTTTTAAAAATCATGGAATCCATTAGTTTTGTTTGGGGTGCAAGGCGTGAAGAGGGGTTTCTATCGTGACAAACATGAAGTTCAACCTGCACTAAAGCAACAGCATTACCTAGATGGTCCAATATTCAGCAATGCAGGACATGCACCAAACTGGTAATCATTTCATCCCTGGAGCAAGAGTGTGAATGTGGGTGTACTAGGGAGTGTCGGGCATGGGCGTGTAGATAAGAAGAGGAGATTCATTACATAGCTATTGAATCTTTATTGATTGTACTTTTAAGCCAAAATAGGGAAAAATCAATACAAGCACTTAGTAAGTTTCTAAAACAATTATTTCTGCATTCTATTATGTCTTGGGGTGACAAAGAAAGGGGGACAAAAAAATTAATCGAAAAGTTAAAACCTAGAACCATGAGAAAACCCACTGGCTTCTTGCCTTTAAAATCCACATTTCAGTGACCTGATTCTATTAATCCAAATACCATGGAAGTGGCCATATTTTTCAGATTCTTGAGTAATGGTTGCTTCCCTTAAGTCCTTCAATGATAATTAATCAAATTAAGCAAATACAACTCCTTTAAAAAAAAAAAAAAGCAGAATGGTCCCCCAAATGGGAGAATTTTGTGCAAAGGATGTCTACCGTATGCCTACAGCCCTATGCCGTCTAAGCAGCTGTCCTGGCCCAGGCTCTACCCTTAGGGGGAAGACCTCCCTCCATGACGAGTCCCTGCTCTGGGTGATCAGCTCTAGGAGCTTCCAGTGGCATACCTAGCAAAGGTCCAAAGGCTTCTCATCAAGGTAAAGGAGAGAGGTAAAATTATTTGTGCATTTCCAGCCACCATTTAAGGCTACGAGATTATTACATAATTAGCAAAGTCAAAAGCCTGAGGAATCACTGAGATCCTCACACTCTATTTTATCCTTCTTTCAAATCTGTATGGAAGCTTCTTTGTTTTTCTTAAGTATCATACATGGTATGATTTTATCAATTAAAGAATTCCAAAGTAAGCTCACTTTTCTTTAAGAAAAATGGTCTACTCTATATTCTGTAACAAATTGCCATTCTTTTTAAAATAAATTTAGTGCAAAGTAATAGGAAGATGAATGAATCATCTAAGTTTTTCAATTTTCCAGTAAAATATCTAGGTACTAAAAAAAATGCCATAAAACAAATACAAAAACAAACAAGCCAAAAAAAAATGTTGCAGAGATTTACCATGATACAAACAGTCCTACTTTCTAAGAAAACTGAAAGCACACAGGAGTTTCACAATGTGTTTTAAAACACCCTCATTAATATATTCTTTGTTGTTTTGTAGTTTAAATATTTCAGTTGACTGACTAGAAGAAGATGGCGGAAGAGTAAGACGCGGAGATCACCTTCCTTCCCACAGGTACATTAGAAATACATCTACACGTGGAACTGCTCCTACAGAACACCCACTGAACGCTGGCAGAAAACGTCAGACCTCCCAAAAGACGCCCTCAGGCGACCTACATGCAGAGGCGGGTCCAAATCCAAAGCTGAACCCCGGGAGCTGTGCGAACAAAGAAGAGAAAGGGAAATCTCTCCCAGCAGTCTCAGAAGCAGCAGATTAAAACTCCACAAACAACTTGATGTGCCTGCATCTGTTGAACACCTGAATAGACAACGAATCATCCCAAATTCAGGAGGTGGACTTTGGGAGCAGGATAAATTAATTTTTCCCCTTTTCCATTTTTTGTGAGTGTATATGTATATGCTTCTGGGTGAGATTTTGCCTGTATATCTTTGCTTTATATTAGCTTTATTTTACTTCACTATATTTTATCCTCTTTCTTTCTTCCTTCCTTCCTTCCTTCCTTCCTTCCTTCCTTCCTTCCTTTCTTCCTTTCTTTCTTTCTTTCTATTTTTTCTCCCTTTTACTCTGAGCCACGAGGATGAAAGGCTCTTGGTGCTCCAGCCAGGCATCAGGGCTGTGCCTCTGAGGTGGGAGAGCCAACTTCAGGACACTGGTCCACAAGAGACCTCCCAGCTCCACGTAATACCAAACGGCGAAAATCTCTCAGAGATCTCCATCTCAACATCAAGACCCAGCTTCACTCAATGACCAGCAAGCTACAGTGCTGGACAACCTATGTCAAACAACTAGCAAGACAGGAACACAGCCCCATCCATTAGCAGAGAGGCTGCCTAAAATCATAATAAGGCCACAGACACCCCAAAATACACCACTAGACGTGGACGTGCCCATCAGAAAGACAAGATCCAGTCTCATCCACCAGAACACAGGCACTAGTTCCCTCCACCAGGAAGCCTACACAACCCACTGAACCAACCTTAGCCACTGGGGACAGATACCAAAAACAACGGGAACTACGAACCTGCAGCCAGTGAAAAGGAGACCCCAAACACAGTAAGATAAGCAAAATGAGACGACAGAAAAACACACAGCAGATGAAGGAGCAGGGTCAAAACACACCAGACCTAACAAATGAAGAGGAAATAGGTAGCCTACCTGAAAAAGAATTCAGAATAATGATAGTAAGGATGATCCAAAATCTTGGAAATAGAATAGACAAAATGCAAGGAACATTTAACAAGGACGTAGAAGAACTAAAGAGGAACCAAGCAATGATGAAATACACAATAAATGAAATTAAAAATACTCTAGATGGGATCAATAGCAGAATAACTGAGGCAGAAGAATGGATAAGTGACCTGGAAGATAAAACGGTGGAAATAACTACTGCAGAGCAGGATAAAGAAAAAAGAATGAAAAGAACTGAGGACAGTCTCAGAGACCTCTGGGACAACATTAAACACACCAACATTCGAATTATAGGGGTCCCAGAAGAAGAAGAGAAAAAGAAAGGGACTGAGAAAATATTTGAAGAGATTATAGTTGAAAACTTCCCTAATATGGGAAAGGAAATAGTTAATCAAGTCCTGGAAGCACAGAGAGTCCCATACAGGATAAATCCAAGGAGAAACACGCCAAGACACAAATTAATCAAACTGTCAAAAATTAAATATAAAGAAAACATACTGAAAGCAGCAAGGGAAAAACAACAAATAACACACAAGGGAATCCCCATAAGGTTAACAGCTGATCTTTCAGCAGAAACTCTGCAAGCCAGAAGGGAGTGGCAGGATATACTTAAAGTGATGAAGGAGAAAAACCTACAACTAAGATTACTCTACCCAGCAAGGATCTCATTCAGATGTGATGGAGAAATTAAAACCTTTACAGACAAGCAAAAGCTGAGAGAGTTCAGCACCACCAAACCAGCTTTACAACAAATGCTAAAGGAACTTCTCTAGGCAAGAAACACAAGAGAAGGAAAACACCTACAATAACAAACCCAAAACATTTAAGAAAATGGGAATAGGAACATACATATCGATAATTACCTTAAATGTAAATGGATTAAATGCTCCCACCAAAAGACACAGACTGGCTGAATGGATACAAAAACAAGACCCATATATATGCTGTCTACAAGAGACCCACTTCAGACCTAGAGACACATACAGACTGAAAGTGAGGGGATGGAAAAAGATATTCCATGCAAATGGAAATCAAAAGAAAGCTGGAGTAGCAATTCTCATATCAGACAAAATAGACTTTAAAATAAAGACTATTACAAGGGACAAAGAAGGACACTATATAATGATCAAGGGATCGATCCAAGAGGAAGGTATAACAATTGTAAATATTTATGCACCCAACATAGGAGCACCTCAATACATAAGGCAAATACTAACAGCCATAAAAGGGGAAATCGACAGCAACACAATCATAGTAGGGGACTTTAACACCCCACTTTCACCAATGGACAGATCATCCAAAATGAAAATAAATAAGGAAACACAAGCTTTAAATGATACATTAAACAAGATGGACTTAATTGATATTTATAGGACATTCCACCCAAAAACAACAGAATACACATTTTTCTCAAGTGCGCATGGAACATTCTCCAGGATAGATCATATCTTGGGTCACAAATCAAGCCTTGGTAAATTTAAGAAAATTGAAATCGTATCAAGTATCTTTTCCGACCACAACGCTATGAGACTAGATATCAATTACAGGAAAAGATCTGTAAAAAATACAAATACATGGAGGCTACACAATACACTACTTAATAACGAAGTGATCACTGAAGAAATCAAAGGGGAAATCAAAAAATACCTAGAAACAAATGACAATGGAGACACGACGACCCAAAACCTATGGGACGCAGCAAAAGCAGTGCTAAGAGGGAAGTTTATAGCAATACAAGCCTACCTCAAGAAACAGGAAACATCTCGAATAAACAACCTAACCTTGCACCTGAAGCAATTAGAGAAAGAAGAACAAAAAAACCCCAAAGCTAGCAGAAGGAAAGAAATCATAAAGCTCAGATCAGAAATAAATGAAAAAGAAATGAAGGAAACAATAGCAAAGATCAATAAAACTAAAAGCTGGTTCTTTCAGAAGATAAACAAAATTGATAACCCATTAGCCAGACTCATTAAGAGAAAAAGGGAGAAGACTCAGATCAATAGAATTAGAAATGAAAAAGGAGAAGTAACCACTGACACTGCAGAAATACAAACGATCATGAGAGATTACTACAAGCAACTCTATGCCAATAAAATGGACAACCTGGAAGAAACGGACAGATTCTTAGAAATGCACAACCTGCCGAGACTGAACCAGGAAGAAATAGAAAATATGAACAGACTAATCACAAGCACTGAAATTGAAACTGTGATTAAAAACCTTCCAACAAACAAAAGTCCAGGACCAGATGGCTTCACAGGCGAATTCTATCAAACATTTAGAGAAGAGCTAACACCTATCCTTCTCAAACTCTTCCAAAATATTGCAGAGGGAGGAACACTCCCAAACTCATTCTATGAGGCCACCATCACCCTGATACCAAAACCAGACAAAGATGTCACAAAGAAAGAAAACTACAGGCCAATATCACTGATGAACATAGATGCAAAAATCCTCAACAAAATACTAGCAAACAGGGGCTTCCCTGGTGGCGCAGTGGTTGAGAATCTGCCTGCCAATGCAGGGGACACGGGTTCGAGCCCTGGTCTGGGAAGATCCCACATGCCACGGAGCAACTAGGCCCGTGAGCCACAATTACTGAGCCTGCGCGTCTGGAGCCTGTGCTCCGCAACAAGAGAGGCCGCGATAATGAGAGGCCCGCGCACCGCGATGAAGAGTGGCCCCCACTTGCCGCAACTAGAGAAAGCCCTCACACAGAAACGAAGACCCAACACAGCCATAAATAAATAAATAAATAAATAAATAAAAATTGTAAAAAAAAAAAAATACTAGCAAACAGAATCCAACAGCACATTAAAAGGATCATACACCATGATCAAGTGGGGTTTATCCCAGGAACGCAAGGATTCTTCAATATACGCAAATCAATCAACGTGATACACCATATTAACAAATTGAAGGAGAAAAACCATATGATCATCTCAATAGATGCAGAGAAAGCTTTTGACAAAATTCAACACCCATTTATGATAAAAGCCCTGCAGAAAGTAGGCATAGAGGGAACTTTCCTCAACATAATGAAGGCCATATATGACAAACCCACAGCCAACATTGTCCTCAATGGTGAAAAACTGAAACCATTTCCACTAAGATCAGGAACAAGACAAGGTTGCCCACTCTCACCACTATTATTCAACATAGTTTTGGAAGTGTTAGCCACAGCAATCAGAGAAGACAAAGAAATAAAAGGAATCCAAATCGGAAAAGAAGAAGTAAAGCTGTCACTGTTTGCATATGACATGATACTATACATAGAGAATCCTAAAGATGCTACCAGAAAACTACTAGATCTAATCAATGAATTTGGTAAAGTAGCAGGATACAAAATTAATGCACAGAAATCTCTTGCATTTCTATACACTAATGACGAAAAATCTGAAAGTGAAATTAAGAAAACACTCCCGTTTACCATTGCAACAAAGAGAATAAAATATCTAGGAATAAACCTACCTAAGGAGACAAAAGACCTGTATGCAGAAAATTATAAGACACTGATGAAAGAAATTAAGGATGATACAAATAGCTGGAGAGATATACCATGTTCTTGGATTGGAAGAATCAACATTCTGAAAATGACTCTACTACCCAAAGCAATCTACAGATTCAATGCAATCCCTATCAAACTACCACTGGCATTTTTCACAGAACTAGAACAAAAAATTTCACAATTTGTATGGAAACACAAAAGACCCCGAATAGCCAAAGCAATCTTGAGAACGAAAAATGGAGCTGGAGGAATTAGGCTCCCTGACTTCAGACTATATTACAAAGCTACAGTTATCAAGACAGTTTGGTACTGGCAGAAAAACAGAAATATAGATCAATGGAACAGGATAGAAAGCCCAGAGATAAACCCACGCATATATGGTCACCTTATCTTTGATAAAGGAGGCAAGCATATACAGTGGAGAAAAGACAGCCTCTTCAATAAGTGGTGCTGGGAAAATTGGAGATACATGTAAAAGTATGAAATTAGAACACTCCCTGACACCATACACAAAAATAAACTCAAAATGGATTAAAGACCTAAGTGTAAGGCCAGACACTATCAAACTCTTAGAGGAAAACACAGGCAGAATACTCTATGACATACATCACAGCAAGATTCTTTTTGACCCAGTTCCTAGAGAAATGGAAATAAAAACACAAATAAACAAATGGGACCTAATGAAACTTAAAAGCTTTTGCACAGCAAAGGAAACCATAAACAAGACCAAAAGACAACCATCAGAATGGGAGAAAGTATTTGCAAATGAAGCAACTGACAAAGGATTAACCTCCAAGATTTACAAGCAGCTCATGCAGCTCAATAACAAAAAAACGAACAACCCAATCCAAAAATGGGCAGAAGACCTAAATAGACATTTCTCCAAAGAAGATATACAGATGGCCTACAGACACATGAAAGAATGCTCAACATCATTAATCATTAGAGAAATGCAAATCAAAACTACAATGAGATATCATCTCACACCGGTCAGAATGGCCATCATCAAAAAATCTAGAAACAGTAAATGCTGGAGAGGGTGTGGAGGAAAGGGAACACTCTTGCACTGTTGGTGGGAATGTAAATTGATACAGCCACTATGGAGAACAGTATGGAGGTTCCTTAAAAAACTACAAATAGAACTACCATACGACCCAGCAATCCCACTACTGGGCATATACCCTGAGAAAACCATAGTTCAAAAAGAGTCATGTACCAAAATGTTCATTGCAGCTCTATTTACAATAGCCAGGACATGGAAGCAACCTAAGTGTCCATCATCGGATGAATGGATAAAGAAGATGTGGCACATATATACAATGGAATATTACTCAGCCATAAAAAGAAATGAAATGGAGGTATTTGTAATGAGGTGGATGGAGTTAGAGTCTGTCATACAGAGTGAAGTAAGTCAGAAAGAGAAAAACAAATACAGTATGCTAACACATATATATGGAATCTAAGGGAAAAAAAAAAGGCCATGAAGAACCTAGTGGCAAGACGGGAATAAAGACACAGACCTACTAGAGAATGGACTTGAGGATATGGGGAGGGGGAGGGGTGAGATGTTACAGGGTGAGAGAGTGGCATGGACATATATACACTACCAAATGTAAAATAGATAGCTAGTGGGAAGCAGCCACATAGCACAGGGAGATCAGCTCGGTGCTTTGTGACCACCTAGAGGGGCGGGATGGGGAGGGTGGGAGGGAGGGAGATGCAAGAGGGAAGAGATATGGGAACATATGTATATGTATAACTGATTCACTTTGTTATAAAGCAGAAACTAACACACCATTGTAAAGCAATTATACTTCCATAAAGATGTTTAAAAAAAAAAAAATTTCAGTTGATAGGCCAGCTTGCCAAAATTTGCTTCAACAAAAGAGTAAACTGTTTAATGAAAAGAAAAAACAAAAGGAAAACAGACCTCAGTAAGCCAATACGTTGTGCTGCATACAGCCAGCATTTGCCCTGTAAAATATATGCTTCTCAGTACGCAGATTGTGTAATCCCTTTAAGTAACAATGACTAAGTTAAACAATGCGATCCGTCCCACTGGCAAGAATGAGTGTGCTATGCTGCAGATTAGGAGATTCCATGAGGAGATGAACTCAGCTTCCAGCCCTGAGGCCAGTAAAGATGGAATATGTTCCAGACAGTACTCAGCCAGATAGACAGTCTCAGTCAGGTGTGGTGAGAGAGGAACAGCTGCCCCATTCAAGATTATACCTTGCAAACCAATTCAAGGAGATTACCCAGCATCATTTACAAGGATAACAGGTGCACCCTGAACATGAAAGAAAATGCTTTTAAAATATTCTGGCCAAAAAGTTACTTGTTAATCAGGAAAACTGCCCAAGGCCTATGGAAATTCCACTTTTCAACTTATTCATAAATACAGATTCCCTTCCCACTGAATTTACGTGAAAAACATATATTTCATATATTTAAGAAAGAATTATTATTCAGTCTTTTATCTTAATTTTTATATTTATTTACAGTATATTTTCAACACAGAAAAATAAGGAAAATATATCCATATATGAACCCTTTGCCCAGATTTAACAGACATTAATATTTTGGCATATTTTCTTCGATCTCTCTTTCTTCTTAAAGGATATAATGTGTTACAGATACAGCTAATTCCCATGCTTTCTTTTTTCTCCAAGAATAACTTCTTTCCTGAAGTTGAAAGGAATCATTCCTACACATTTTCAGATTTTTAAAGTATACACACTCACATATATAAATATACACTGAATTGCTCTGTAGATCAATTCTGAGAAAATATAAACAACTCCAACTAATCAACAGAAAGCCAAGCAACTCCATACAAAAATGGCCAAAAGATATGAAGAGGCCATTGGTGGGAGTGAAAACCAGATGGCCAATATAGGAAAACCTGTTCAACCTCATCAGTAATCAGGAACTCCAAATTCAAACAGTAAGATATCATTCCACACCCAAAAGACTGGATAAGTTTTAAAATATTACTTAATAAACATTATAGAGTGTGTCATCAAGAAAATAAATAGCATTGGGTGGGGCACTTACACCAATAATCTATTTCTAAAATTTAGATGGCACAGACATGTCAAATAGTAGCTAAATTCTCCATTCGCATCCAGTGACTTAAACATAATTTTGCCATTCACTGGGGTTTTTATATAAAGTATTCTTTGGCATCATTTTATATAAAAACGTAAGACAGCATTACTTTAACTTAGCTAATAAATATTAAATTAATGAAAGGAATATTTTACTGTCCAACTTTCCATGAAAGTCAGCTTTAAAACCATTAAGAAAATAAAGTAACTCTTGTAATTTTTCCAAGGTAGACACCGCCAAGAACACAATTTGAGAAATACATTTCATTAAAATTTTTCTGTCTAACATGCAAAGCCTAATCAAAGTTTTGAACATTTGTGTCTATCACACTGTATCACAGAACCTAGATTTAAATAGTCCCTTGGAGTCTACAAGATACCCAATTAACACTACCTAAAGGAAACTGCACTTTAATCTGATAATGAATCCCTGACTGGAAAAACATGTCTCTAACATGCCCCTCCCAAAACACCCCATTAACAATGACCTCTGGGAAATTACGCACAAAGTTCTCCCATAAAAAAAATGGCATTTCCTTTGTACCTTGGGAGGAGAAGATGGAAGGGAGGGACCAAAATTCAGATTATCACTACAAGCACTGCCGTGAAGAGATAAAATAGAGGCTTGAGTGGAGTAGATACTGTCATTATCAGGAGAGTACTGAGACTCAAACGCAGATTCATCTGCTAAGTCAGCATCATTTGTGTCCACCTAGGAATAAAAACAACAATATCAGTTGGGAATTCTGTTCTGATACATATATGACAAAGTCTCCACTTGAGACTAAAGGGCATACTGCTTTCATTCTTTTGTCTATTCTATTTTCTACATGACCTCTTCAGCCGCTTCAACATATCAGAAACTGACTAATGCAACAGAACAAGGACAAATTGGTGCTAGCATAGAAGGTTACTTTATTCCATCAATAAAAGGGCAAAAGGTAACAATTTACAAAGGGCTTGGAGCAATTCTAAGTGTAAATATTTCCATAAATTAAAAAAATACTTTTTTCCAGTTCACATTTTTTTTAAAAAGTAGCTGCCCAAACTCCTAGAATTTTATAATAAAATGAATGAGATCATCACTTTTCCTATTCAACTAAAATTAATTATTATTCAACAAGGCAGCTAAGCAATTATCTATTTGTAAAGCTCACAAAACAATATATTTTGTTTAAATTATCCTTTAACTAGATTTTAAAACCATTCAAGTTACAGGTCCAGAATTTTATGGTGATCACTGGAAATCAAAAATAATATCTGTGATTTCATGTTGAAATTATATTAACAAACAAGGGACCTTATTATGATCTGGGTATAGTGAAGCTGTAAGTTATAAACGTCTACTGATGGAAAACTCAGAAAGAGTGAGCTAGAGAATTTCACAACATTTTATAAAAAAATCTTATTACTATTTTCTGTCCCAGAACCAAGTGAAACAATTAAGTCATGATGAGCTTGTAGCTCTTCTTACAGTTCACTCACAGTTACACCTTAGAACAGACAGAAATGATGTAAATACTACCTTTCTCTAATATTACTAGTATTTTGTCTTGATGGCCAAAACCCATATCTTCTATTTCTTTGTGATTTCAACTTATATGTTTAGCCAAGAAAAGTATCATAACATTATACCAGGTCACGTTCTTGCAAAAACCTGATTAAGAATACAGGTTGGGCATTTTAAAGTGACCCTCTCTCTAATAATATATTTTAAATATATGTTCAAAGTTACTACTGACTCACTATGTGGAGGTTTACCCTCTACAGATGTACATTATGTATAACAATCTAAATAGTAAATCTTTAACTTTTGCTATCTAGATAGTATTAACTAAGCAGAGTGTCATGGATTATAATAAATATTTAAGAGTACCTAAGAACAATTTGTATGCTTATCGTTGATGCCCTAGAATCTTGAGAGATCCAAATAATCAATTCATCTAATTATTTTAGAGATTAAAACACTAGGGTCCAGAGAGACTGAGTGACCAATACAAGATTACATAGCTATTACCATTATAAGATGTTAAACTCACTTAAAAGTGGGTCTAATTTTTCTTTTTGACTGGCATTTATTTAAGAACATTCAAATATGCCATGTAAAATCTACAGAGAAAATTGTTTCTTGGGGCACTTCTAGAGACAGTAATATATTTGTGTCCTGTAACATTTCAAAAATAATTTACTATAGCTGGGTACTATTTAATACATTTATACCACAGTACTTTATGTAGTTCATAGCATTCTAAGCTATCCAGTTTTGAAGTGGTAATAATGCCCATGGGAAATAGAGACAAACGTTACCTGGTATGTTAAGTATTATAATGTGAAATTATTGCACTAATTACAATATACACCAAAAGTTTCCAAATGGCTAATTCAGGAGCTGACAATTGAAAAATACTAATAGAAGTATTATTAGTATTTTAATACTGAAGAACTATCTCCCTCAACACTAGGATTATTGGAATCAAAGAAATAATTCATACTCCAGTTTAAAGCATGATGTGCACAATTGGTTATAAATACCTAATGGAGAATTTCACAGGTTCTAAGCCTCTCACTAGTCCAACACCACTAAAACATGTATTAAAAATATTCCTTTCTAGTTACACTGAGCAATGTTTTCCCCCCAGAAAAATTCAGGTCAGGAACCTGGCTTCAATGGTGGAAGTACTAGGAATAGGATGTATAATTTGTTACACTTATATTGTATAAATGTCATGTGTATATTTATATCTGGTATTTAGTTTTATATTTTAACTATTAACTGTTAACACAGTATTAGCTCCTCTACCAGACAACAAGGTTCTCAGGATCAAGAATCATGTATTTACCCAACAAAGTGGCCTCCAGTGGTCCCTAAATATGTTTATTACAATAAATGATTTTATATAGATCAAGTAAAAATAAAATTTTAATTTAAAAGTTTCTGGTAAATCAGTAATGTTAACATACATGTATTCATAGGAAACATGAGTTCTGCCTCTTTTGGAAGCTTTTGTGCTCTTAATCAATAACTGAACCAATTTATGTGATTTTCACATTATTAACATCTAATGAAATAATATACCTGTTACCTCATTAAAAAGAAGCCAAAACAACTGATATATGACTGAATACTGAAAACAGTTAAAGAATGCCGAGAGATGCCCAAGTATGAAATTAGAGCAAAATGCCTAGTTTTCCAAAACATAATGAACAATAGAGCAAGACTTTAGAATATTTTGAAAAGCAAAAATAAGACACATAAGATTTTGAAGGAAAGCTTGATAAGCTGTGGCCACTAACCAGAGCCAAGTCAGCCCTGAACAGGGCTTTGTCAGCCAGCCCTTCCTCCTCGCAGGAATGTGGTGGGTAGAGAAAGGAATCCTCCTTAGCAGAAACATAACCCTCTTCTGGTGAAAGCTGCAGGGAGAATGAAGCCCAGTGTTTGAGGATGAGTTCATGGAAAAGAGAGAGAACAGGAAAGAGGGAGGGAAAGGGAAGACAGAGGGAGAGGGGAGAAAAAGTAAGGGGAGGAGAGGAAAAAACAGGAAAGTTTTCAAATAATGTTTTCAAGTAATAAAGTCATAATAAATATACAACTTTAACATAAATGATGAGCACGGAATATGATAAATATTCATGCTTAACAGTTTTATATTTTAAGATACAATGAGGATGTTTATTCCAGTACCAACATCATCTGTTAGATGAGAATCCCTTTCTACCAATTTCTTCATCCTTCTTGTAAAAGATATTCAAAATCAATAATTTTTTATATTATAATAATCTTCTGGTCATTTTTACCTGCCAAATATTTGGTTAAACAATGACCTCTTAATATAGAAAGAAGGCAACTTTTAGGTGTTAAGACATAAAAGAAGTTGAAGAAAAACAAAACGCTAAAAAGAAGGACCAATTTCTCTCTGTCATCCCTTACTAGAATATTATTTTAAAGAATGTAATTTCCTTGACAAGGAAAGTTAGTGAACCCTACAATGAAGTTTCTTAATTTAGCATGGCTTAAAAAACCACCACCACCACCAACAACAACTCTATATGTACACAATATGCTTAAATTGCACTCCTGAGATATCAAATTATAACCATGATCACAGTGACCGAAAACCTAGCATTCTTATTACAATCTCAGATAAAACAGGCTAAAAGATTTAGATTGTCTTGCCTATATCACCCTATATCACCAATACATGCAGAAATATTTTAGAGAAAAAATGTTTATCTTCTTTTCCCACACATATGAGTTTAATGGTCAGTAAAACTCACTTTATGTAAAAGAGATAGTCATCACATACTGCAATGCATATTAAATTTGAAATATAAAATACTCTTATGAAAGAAACTTATTTTGGATCTACCTAGGAATAAAAACATTGCTTCTGAGTAAGTGTAATGGTTTCCCGACAAGGGCAGTAAAAAACATGTATTTAGTCACGTTTGCCATTTTCCTTGTGTAACAGAAAGACCGGAACCAGATGTACGGTCAATCTTAATGAACGTGTGGAGTCCCATAATGGCCTATCTTCATTCTTACACTCCCCACTGCACTGATCTCTTGTTCTGATTTCTATAATCCTGGTTTGATTGAGGTTTGCTTAACATACTCTTCCTTCTTCCCCTCCTCTTTCCCTCCCTTTCTTTGTGCTTTCATAAATATATTTTCATAAGTTACAGAAATTTATTGTGGAATAAAAAGCAGAGAATGAAAAATTTAATAAACATTTGAAATATATTAACAAGCTTACAGTTTGAACAAACTCTCTGACAAAGTCAACAAACTTTCATTTGATGTTTATGCAAATGTATCTATGTGTTTGTGTTTTCTTAAGAGAAAGTATATTTGCCTTTTCACTTAAAATATATTTATACACTGAAAAAAACCAAATACTGAGATCGTCTCTAATATTTCATTGCAATTCAGTGATAAGTGCTATGCTGCAATCATTATACCTAATAAGCATACTGACATTATATAGCATGAATTTATTAGTTGTTTTTATATTGCAGTAATTAATAACATGAAGGTTATTCCCTCCCAGGAGGAGAGCTATAAGCTGATGAACCCACATTGGAAATTTCAATTTCTTGCTCTGTAGTAATTAGACAACAAATATATTGAAGTCAGTAGAATACAGGAACTTAACCCACTCTGACAGAGATTCTACTTTCTTCCACGATAATTAAAGATTCCACTGTTAGTTGTTAATGCTATTAATTTCTCTAATATGCCACCATACTGGTATAGATATTTTAAAGCCTATTTCTTCGAAAATACTTGATTCTATATTGATCATGACCTTATTTTGGAATAAAAAAGGTCAAAAGTAAACCACAGAATGCTAAGTTTTAAATTTATTTCTGAACTTCCTGGCTGTTTTCTGCCCTTTACTCTTTTAAAAAATATTACTCAAAATTAAATCTTTACACTCATGGAGCCAATAACCATGTTGATGAAAAGTACCAAAAGTCATGATTCAATCATGAGAACACCTGAAGATAAAAGCCTGAACGCCAATACTGTTTGCAAATAAAAAGAAATCAGCAAAATCTGAATTCTTACGGGTAAAGGCTTGGCAACTCCTATTCTCACAGTTCCTGATGGTGCACCCTTCAGTGCCTGGACAGCTTCTTCGAGACTGCTGTTTTCCAAGTTAACATCATTGACAAACATGAGTCGATCTCCAGGGAGAAGTCGTCCATCCTTCTCAGCAACACCACCAGGCACCAGAGAACGAATTACGATCACAGTGCTTGCTGGATCAATTGGATCCTGACAGAACGAAAAAGGAAAGAGAAGGCGGCTCCTTTCTACACTTAAAAACGTTGTTACAGGTTGTACACTCTGAATTGTAACAGATGGGTAATTGTTCCAAGTGTCCTTTAAAAATTTCATACAACACTCCCAATGAATTATCTGGGTGAAGGATATATCCATTTTAAAGAGTTTAGGAAAAGTCTATGCTAAATAGTGGCACCCTCACTTTCCATGGTTCCCAAGTAGACCTCTTAAATTATACAGGTAACTGTAAAATTATAACGTTAACTTTTGATAAACTGTTCAATTTTATAACTATCATCTGAGATCCATGAATTATTAACAGCAGCGTTCATTGATAAGATGATAGTATTGTGGACCATTGGTAGATGTGAGTATACTGAGGGAAGGGCCTGTTTTTGAAATGAAGAAATACAGAAGGAGGCCATATCATATTTGGTGATGCAGTGTCTTCAGATACACAGCAATATTAGAACAAGACTCCAGAACCAGGCACTAGAAAGAACACAACTCCCTGGAGTCATCTGAGATGGCTTTCTAGCTCAGTATTAATTAATGAGGAACACAGCTGCACTTCATCAGACTGGCGTTAGCATGCCCTCAGTTACTCAACACAGAACACAACATAAGGATGCAGGCTACACCTAACCAATTTACGATTATTCCTAAGTTTGGTCAAATAATAAGAATATTAGAATTTACAATATATCCAATTATACGTCTATCATTCACTTCCAAAAAAAGAAGTAAGTATTTAATACTTTCTGTCTTACCACTCAAATAGGAACCATCATTAAGAGCAAGGAAATAAAAATAATTTAGGCATATTCCCCAAAGGAACAGAAAGACTATATTTCTGTAACATTCCTAAAAAGTATTCTGCATATTCTTCAAACTTCCAAGAGCTGAAATATAAAAGAGCTCAAAGAATTCAATGTCAAAAGAAATGCTTTATGATAATCAATTAGTCATATAAATTATTATTCAGAAAGACTTACTAGAAACAAGAATACATCTTTGATAAATCTAAGCAGTATTATCTGCTTTTTCTCTGCTATTAACAATATATGTTTAGTACCTGTCATCTTTCTTTAAAAAAATTGTTACAAGTAGCATATATTTACCTGATAATCTAAAATGCTAAAACCAAGTCCTCTGCTCCCTTTCTCCAGCTCGATGTTCTGAACGTCGGCTTCCCACATGGCCAAAGGTCCTTGAACCTCCTCTGCATTCTGACCCACATCAGTCATCACCAGCACAGGATCCTCTGTCTCCGAGGACCCGATAAACTCACCTAGATCTATATGAGGCTGGATAAACAGACCAGACAGCTCTTATTTCAGATGCACTAGATCCACAGATGCACATACAAACACTACAAGGAAAACAAAGATTCCCAGCGTCTGTCCAGAATAAAACAGTCACATATGAGTAGCAACAGCTTCTCATGAAACCATTATGAATTAAAGTAGCAAGTCAGAAATATCTAACTTGTAATAGGCATTTAAAATGTATGGTTCAAAGAGCTCCTATAAAAATATATACTGATTACATCTTGGCAGCACGATGGTGGGTGATTTTGACTTTTTTCATCAGTGTCTGTTATCACGTCTATCGTTAGAAAAAAAAAAGTGATGCTATTTTGATATTAAAGAAAAATAATTCTTATGATAAATAAGAACAATTCAAGAGGAAGTGGCTATATGTAAAAGTTCTGTACTCTAGGCAAACAAGGGTTCTAAAATCCTGTGAGCTGTACACGTGATTATTTCATTAATAAATTAACGTGCACAACGGCAGGACGAGATCTGAAGTCAGACTGGCCTGGGCTTGAAGACTGTCTCTATGATTTTTCATCTGTGTTGCTTTGAGCGGTATTCTTAACCTGGGCTTCACAGTTACCCATCTCATAGAATTTTTGAGGATTAAGTGAGGTAACATTTAAAAAGCACTTGGCACAGAAACAGGGGTTCAAAACATTAGCTTCTTTTAAAAACATTAGCTTCTTTTAGGAAAAATATACTAAAGTGAATCTGGTTCCACATCAGATAGGAAAAATGTGTTTTTGATGATGAAACGTTAGTTTAAAGACTATCTTTGCTTTTTATCAATTATTGCACAGTAGGACCATGGATGCAAATCCGTCCACCTGCTTTATTATAATAATAAATACCGTTACACCACATAAAATGTATTTGGATACATATGGTGCTAGACTGACTTCTACACAATTTGGAATTATGTTTCTTATTCTCCCCTATTCTTATCATGCCTGTGGCAAGCTCTGGGCTGGGGAGGTTACATAAAAGTATCTTCTACTACATATGTACTACATACTCACTACTTTCATATTTCAATTTTCTGTTAAGAGGGACGAGTGTCTAATTCATAGGAATAGTGTGAATAAATTATACAAGCACACATGTGCAGTAATACCTAATATCATTATATATCATATTTAACCCACAGAGCAACCCTCTAGGATAGGCATCAAGACTCATATTTTACACAGGAGAAAAGTGAGATTCAGGAAGATGAAGTGACTTGCCCAAGGTCGCAGAGCTAGTAAGTGCCAAGCCTGATTCAAACCCACGTCTGTCTGACTCCAAGGTCTATCCCATAAGCCACAGGATTTGTGAGGAAATCAAATACCAAATAAGAGAAAAAAGGCTTAAAAATTTTTAAATGCCATTTAACCTTTCCATTATAGATTCAGATTAGTCTCCTATATCTGCAAACCTGGTACCTTTTCTGTTAGTTCAATGTCACATAAGTCCAGGCTCTCCAACTCTGACGGGCTGGTGGGTGGCACCGTTCGACGACAGCACACCATTGTCACCTCTATAGGCAGTTCTTTTAAAATAGTCACCACATCCTGGTGATTCTCCCCAAGTAGAGTTATGCCGTTCACCTATGCAAAAAGAAAAGTTGGCCAAGAAAGAACATGTCCTAACATGACTACTCCTTTCAAAACCATTTTTTTTATTACATAAATATAAACTGTACTCGGGAGATGACCATGGCTCTGCTGTGCTGAGAACTATAGCTGGATCTGGAGTGGTGTTTCCTAAAACAATCTACACGCAACACTACAGTCTTGTTGGAATTGGACTTCTAAAGCACTCACAGGAAAATCACTAGCTTTCACCCATGTTTCATATGCCAGTGTAATCGTTTGGAAAGGGAGAGTTAATAAAATCATTCCCAAAGGATAAAGGGAAAAGGAGAAGTTTCTCTTTAAATGATATGTTATATCATTATTAAATGAAAAAAATGAAGATTAGAAAATGGCATGTCTTGTATGCTAGTATGTTTTTAAAAGGGGGAGAAGCGAATATATTCAAATTTTCTTACTTATTCATGGAAAATAGCTGGAAAATTGCATAGAACCAATGATAAGCAGTTACACCTAACGAAGGGTGATGAGAACTGAGTGGACTGGGACAGAAAGAGAATTCACTGGCGTAAATCTTTGTATTTGTGATTTTCAAACATGTGAATATATTACCTATTCTAAAAAGTGAATGTTTCAAAATTTTTAAAGCAAGTTTTTATAGTTCTCCGGCCCTAAAACAAACAAACAAAAGCCATGCAAGGAATTAGGCAAGATCAATGTACATACAGATTGAAATTTCTGCTTTGGGTGGAGTTTTACTTGCCTATCTTTCTCAAGTACACTTTGGAAGAGAAATTTTAAATAAGAACTTACTTATTCACCACATTAAGCCTCCCACAGCCTTTTTAAAATTTTATTTACAAAGGGGAAAATGAAAATAGCTGCTTACTTCCAATAGCTCATCTCCACTGAAAAGCTTCCCACTGTGTCCAACAGGACCTTCTGGTAGAACAGATCGGATAAAATGATGGCCCACTGTTGCTTCCAGACTTATCCCCAACCCGCTGTTCTCACTGAACTTGCTCACATGGGCCACCTGAAACAAGAAAAATCATCACAATTTTTAATATTCTTTCATTTATTTTCTTCTCCTGTATGTATTTTATGTTCACTTCCTAAAAGGTCAAGTTTCTCACAAAAGCTTCAACAACCTTATTGTAAAGCAGCAAACCTTTAGAGCTTTGCCTTGGAAAGAGTGTTGGTATCTATCAGTTTCTTGAACCAACACAAACCAAAACAAAGTAGCCAGATGCAAGCACCCAAGACACTTTGCAGTGCCTACAGGTGCTGATAACAGATAGAGGGTAGTCAGAGTGACCACAGATAAAATCAAAAGCCTGAGCTCAAACAACGGTATAGAAAAGGCGCATCCTTAGCAGTTCCCGTGTGCCAGGACTGTGCTAACCCCATTACACAGATTATCTCACTTACTTCTCATAAATAGGTGCAATGTCTATCCTTGCTTCCCAAATTGGAAAACAAGGTTCTGAGAGGTTACCTTCAACAGAGTCACACAGCTACAAAAGTGCTTTGAACCTCAGCAGTCTGAACCTAGAGCCCAGGCTCTGGACCATACACTGTATCAAGGGGACAACACTTGTCTTTAAAAGTGAATCAAAGCTTAAAACAGGAGAATAAACTTTCTATTTCCTACTGTTACACTAAATAATGAAAAACGTTAGGAAATCACCATTTTCACAGAGTCCAATCATTATAATATTAAAATCAGAGAGTATACTAAAGATGATCCGCTTTATCCCCTTTATTTTATAGCTAAGGAAAGAGGGATAAAGGGACTGAGAAAAATGTTTAATTATAAAAGATCTTTTTCAAGTCTTAATGATAACAAGCACAGGGTTAATACTAGATGTTGCATTATCTGACTTTGCAATCTAATGCTGGATGAAATCCTTCTACTTCTTAAAATCCAATTTAGGTATCACTTCCTCCGAGCAGCCCTCCAGGTCCCCATTTAACTGTCCATCAATCCTTCTCTCTACTACACCACTCCTCCTGTAACTTCATTTGTGCTTGTATAACTACATAGAAAATAATTTGAAGGCCAGATCTATGTCATATTTACCTGGACTTTGATCAAGACCTATAAATAGCTTAGTTCTTTCTTACTTATAGTAAAATCCCACGCTTGACGTATTACTGAAAGTGCCACCAAAAGAGCATGTGCACAAAGAACAGTTAAAAGTCCACGGTCTTGGGTCTGACCTCTGTGAGAAAATGGCTGGTGAAAGGGTGCTCTTCACTATTCAATTACCACCTGAAGGAGTGCAGCCTCAGTTATCCGTGCCAGTCACGTTAACCCCACCCCACAGAAGGAATCTCCCAACTTTCCTTTCCTGCTAAATTAACTACGGTTAAGCTGGACCTTGTTGTATTTTTCCCTTGACTCAACTTAAAATGGTTAACAGCAGCTGTACTTACTCAAATCTCATTTGACTGTTAACCATCTTGAGTGTTTAAAAAAAAAAACTTTGTAATGAGTATTAAAAACTAAGAATACTGCTTGGCACAAAGTACTCAATAAATGTTAGTTATTATTTATATTATATGTCATTATCTGTTGTGTTTTATCTCTTCTAATCTAGAGTTACTTGAATATTATAAGCAATATGAAAACTTTTACCTAACTTTGTATTTTATTGTTCCTTTGGAAATTCCTGAAATTTGCTGCTATATACCTAAAGATTCATAATTTGTGTCTACTTTGTTAAACCTCTTTTTAAAATAGCAGATCACAGCTGCTACCCTAGGTATGCAAACCTTTAATAAACAAAATGTTCACTATGGCATAAGTGAAACGAAGAAAAGCATGCAGAATAAAAACCGTCAAGGAGAGTAAAAGCATGAGTGATAAGGAAGAAGTAGGAAAAAGTCCTTTTTACAATTCTGTACCTAGGGCATGATGATTTTTGTTTTATTTTCAACTAAATTCTGTCATTCTATTCTGATTCTTTCCACGAACCCTAGGAATAAGAATCAGAAAAACCCTTCCTAATATCTATATAATATATACTACTGTAAGAAATACTGATGAATTATAAGTTCTAAAACTCCCATCTCATTTACTTCAGCTCCTTGGTGGCTCTCCAACTTGAATTTTTTAAATATCTGAATCAGCACATTTAGGTCTTTGAAAAAAGCCCTTGGCGTTTGCTACTTCTCTAAGACTTGAAAAAAGCCCTGGGCGTTTGCTACTTCTCTAAGACTCTTTACGATGGTCATCTTTATCATTGTCAGGAACTTCCGGCTCAAATACAGTTCACAAGTTAGGAAGTTAGGGAGGGGAAGCTAACCTACCACTATTTCGTAATTAATGCCCATAATCCTTTGCCACTTGGTCAGCAGGGCAGCTTCCTGTTGCTGATCATCTTCTATATCTTCTCTCTCAGCTGACAGTAATGGATACCCTGAAAGAGTTGACACAATTAGTGACATACCACAAAAATCTCCAGATCTTAACATTCGGTACCAGGGACACTGTGATCACAACCTATCCTACCAAGTCTGACTGGTCACCCAATACATGAGTTACTCTTATTTCTCTACACATCTTAATAATTCAGTTTAGAAGCCTATCATCTGCATGTTCCAAAACTATTCTCTTTTAAGAGATATCTTTTAGGTCTTAACTATATTTCCATTAAAGTATTCATGTATTATCTAACTTTTATTTAAAAGAACAAGGACTCCAAGTAGTGCCAGGATTCACTTGGTGGCCCTCTTGTGACTCTGTATTAAAAAGTCATACTGCCTTCTATGTTAGTGTATCTCTTTCATTTTCATTTGGTTCTACAGAGGAGAGAAGGGACCATGCTATGACTTAGCAAAAACAAACAAACAAAATAAATTAACAAATAATATATGTACCTCCATGTACAATAAGAAAATATAAATAAAAAAATAAGAAACAAATGGAAAATGTACATTAAGTTAAAACCCTATAATTGGAATCATACTAATTGGCAAAAAAAGGAAAGTGAAAATATACAAAAGAAAATCACTAAACAAGTTATGTAAACAATACTGAATTAAAACACTTAGCTAAAATAAACTGGTTGAGAAGAATTTTCAAGTCATATTCAAAGATTTCCATGACATCACAGTTTTTACTCATAAAGGTTGTCTTCTAAAAAAAAAAATCTCTACCGGCCACTACTCCTTATATTAGATTTTCAATATCATTTTTTAGCATTCAAATTTCAAATTTAAAGAGTATTCTAAAATTCAGATTTCTCATTAGCTGCTTCCTTGTTAGTGGAATGAATGAGCTTCCACTCCAGGACTATTTTTCAGGTTTGTTATGTGTTAGATTAATAAAACGATTCTGTTTTCTCTTTGAGAAACTGGAAACAGTAAGCTATATATTTCTTTAAAATTTTGGAGTCTAGTCCCCCAAAATGAGCGTTTTCTCTTCAAAAGTATATTCATCCCAGAGAGGTATGAATGTGCAGCGGTGAACACAGACTACAGGAAACCTTTCAAGCTGATGAAGGTTAGAAAGAGGAGGGTCAGCTAGTCCTACCTCCTCCCATAACCCCATTCTCTGATTCTGTTGTGTTTACACAGGTGGGCAGTGATTCAAGCAGGGTGGGATTTGGAATGGAGAAAGTGGGGAATCTGTAAGCTGCTGATAACAACGGTCTGAAATTTGTATTCATACAACCAACCTACAGTCACAAAACCCTTCATTCTCCCCCTTTCCCAAATGCCCCAAGATCAGATTTCAGGCATATTTAAAAAACCATAAAGTCCAGTCATTTGTAGTGAGGTGGATGGACCTAGAGTCTGTCATACAGAGTGAAGTAAGTCAGAAAGAGAAAAACAAATACCGTATGCTAACACATATATATGGAATTTAAAAAAAAATGGCCATGGAGAACCTAGGGGCAGGACGGGAATCAAGATGCAGATGTAGAGAATGGACTTGAGGACACAGGGAGGGGGAAGGGTAAGCTGGGACGAAGTGAGAGAGTGGCATGGACATATATACCCTACCAAATGTAAAACAGATAGCTAGGGGGAAGCAGACGCATAGCACAGGGAGATCAGCTCAGTGTTGTGTGACCACCTAGAAGGGTGGGATAGGGAGGGTGGGAGGGAGACGCAAGAGGGAGGGGATATGGGGATATATGTATAGCTGATCCACTTTGTTATAAAGCAGAAACTAACACACCATTGTGAAGTAATTATACTCCAATAAAGATGTAAAAAATAAATTTTTAAAAAAATTGAAAAATTAAAATTAAAAAAAAAAAAAAAGTCCAGTCTCCTGATGTTACTGTGAAGTCAAATGATTTGTCCAGGCTCACATTATGAGTCAGATTTCTGTGGAAGAGGCAACAACATCTTATCCCCTGTCAGAGGACCAGCACTAGAATAGATGCATTAGAATCATTCAGACATTCTTCCCTTATTTTATTTTAAAAAGAATGTAGGACTCCTGATTCTAAGTTTAGACCCTCTCCCACCTAGCCTCCCATACACATATGCACATTCATCAAAGCAAAACATATGGCTGAGGCTTCAAGACCATCCTCCACACCCATCCCCTCTTACTCTCTCAAGTTTTATGCTTTGAAACATTTTTATCCTGTCCCACTCCTCTGGACATTCACTTTATCCTAAATAATTTCTACACCTATTAGTGTAAAAATAGCAAAATGTGACTAAACCCCTGAGAGTCCTACACCTCTCAGTCCTGGGATATCATTGCAAACACAAATATCCTTTTAAAATAAAAAAGTTAAATCACAATTTTCAGTAGAAAAAAAATAATGAAAGAGGAACTATTTTAAAGAACTACAAAGCTTCAATATAATTATTTAGTGAAGGGCAGAATTCTCATAAGGAAGATCAGTCTTGGACTTTGCTCAGTGGATTTAACTTATCAAACACCTAAAGCAATATGACAGGTCAGGGAAGCACACAGCATCCAGCCCTAAAAAAAAGGCAGCAACGTTCAGGCATAATTATATACTAAAACTATGCCGCCCTAAAATTTTTGAAACAGTTTGATGAATTCTAGGTATATAGTGAGAGAAACCTCAGAGAGGCTTAATAATTTCTCATACAACTCCTTTCAAAATTTAAAACTTTCGAAAAATTTAGAAGAAAAAGTCCCCAAAATAAGGATAATTTCATTCCTAAGAGCTTATGCTTTAAAGATTCTCTTGTGTTTATTTAAAAAATCCTTTTAACTTTATTACTGCTTGCTCAATAAGAGACAACTTGGTTCTATCCTAAGAAATAAGGGGAATGAAATAAAGCCACGTATGTAACTGAATGATTCCTAAAGGTTCTGATTTAAAAAATGTAGAAGAAAAAAAAGACGGACTCAGCAAGAAAATCTGCCAGCTATAAACTATTTTAATCTACTGGAGCAATTAATCAATCTGTAAATAAGGATTTTCAAGAATCTTCTTTGAAAGGTTTTTTTTAGTAATTTACAATATATCCAGAGAGGTTGAATCACATTTGTAAAAATCATTTCTCTAAAAAACAATAAAGAACATAATAACCTGGCTCCAGGTGTTTACCTTCTTCTTCAATTGGTAATATGCTGGTGTTTCTCCTCAAAGATAAAGAATCTTCATCTTCTTCATAATTTTCTTAAAATAAGAAAATTTTAGTAGTTATGTCTGTAATATAATCAAGCACTTGAATTTTTCAAACCCCGCTTTATTTATTTGAACACCTAAATGAGAGTTTGCTTTTTGTAGGTAAACTTTTCATCAACCACATGTACTTAAAGTTCTGTTAATGGTACAAAGAAGTAATAAAGTTCTCCTGTGATTTGCCTCCCTCTCTCCTGGTCTGCGATTAGTAGTGTACAGCATAAATACCAGAATGGTCAACAGTCTGAGAAATGAAACACACTTTCAAACCAACAGCCTGACTTCTACCAATAAATACTTGCATCAGGGAGCTACATGAGGATTTCAGTAATTTTCAGAGATATCCACGTACAAACAGCTTATGAATGACATTTCTAAACGTGGAAATAGGAGTCTCATGGTCTACTGCCTGAGCTAGCCAAGCCTACACATTGAATTAAAGTTGATTCCATCAAGGAAAGGTTGGGCATTTAGAAACATTATGGGGGTCACACACATAATCTAGGCAGAACATATTTCCCCCTAAAGAGAAAGTGTAGCAATGACATCCAAAAGTAAGGCAAGGACAGAAAGCAAATGACTGCACATGTTTCCAAATGAGAAGTGGTGACTGAATAAACAGGACAGAAACCTGCTTTATTCGGAAGCCCATTCTATAGTTAATGGATGCATCTCTGGTTCCAGTTAATCCCAACTTTATTAAATTCCCTTTTTACTTGGTTCATAATGAATAGTTAAGACGAAAAGTGACTCTTTAAATAATTTCAGAATTAGAAAAAATACAAAATGATGTTAAGAGTCTAACTGAAAACCAGATTCATGTGGCCTTACCTTTGCTTACGCTTGCATTAACAGGAGACAAAACTGCATCTTTTGTGATGTCCTCCCGTGACGCAAGCTCAGCGTCCTGCTTTGTTCCTCTCCTCATTAATGTCAGGTGAACAGTCTGTCCTGTGTGTCGCAACACCTCTACTGCTTGTTGATTGGTAAAACCCTGAAGGTTTGTGCCATCTACCTATGATAAGAACAAGACATGTTAAAAATAAAAGGATAGTTGTATTACCAACCCACGAAACACACAGTTACTGCTTGTCAGTGAGAACAAAATTGGGAATGAGTATTCCCCTAGGTGGGGGGATGGGCTAAAACCTGTCTGGGGACCAGTACTGGCTCAGACGCACTGGAATCATGCAGGAGTGTTTCATCTGTTTTAATACAAACTAAGGGGTCTCACTTCCAGAAATTATGAGCCTGCGAGTCCAGAGAGGGGGCCAGGATTCTCCACCTTTTAAAATATTCTTTTATATTTCTTAGGGGATCCTAATGCACAGTCAAGTTTGGAAGTCAGTACTAGGCAGGATACAGAGGTATAGAAGACAGTGAGGTAAGTGGTTACTGAGAGTGCTGACAAATTCCGAAATCATACTTACACTGGCTTTAAAAAAAGAAAGACGACAAAACTACCTTCCTTTTTATTTCTTTGCCTCTTCAAAAAATATCTTCCCTTTTTCTAGTTCACAAATGACAAAACACTTGACAGTGCCCCTGTGACCTTTCCAAACTACAGATATGATCCCATCACCCCACCCGGCCTTTCGTAGAACACTCCTTGAGACAACGCTCCAAATTCTCAACAAGGCTTAGGATGGCCGTGTCAACCCCACCTCCCATCACCAACCTCATCTTGCACGATGCTGCCTATTTCTCTGCACTCCAGCCCCAGAGGATCATTTCCATTTCTCTGACCTGCAGTGCTCCCTTCAGCCGTGAGGTCTCTGCAAGTTCTGTTCCCTCAGTCTAGACTCTCTGGACAGCCTGCTCCAGCCCATGCTCTTTCTTATCTATTTAACTTAGAAAATGCCCATAAGTACTTTAGATCTCAGTTCTATAGTTATTTCCACAATTAAGCTATCTTGATGCCCCTGACTTTAGTCAAAGTCCCCTTTACCATTTCTCCTTCACAGCACTTTTCAGAAACTTAATTTTACATTGTCTGTCATTATTTGGTTTATTTCTGCATCCTCCAAGAGGACAGGCTCTGTGTGTCATCAAAACACAGTGCTGGGAATTCCCTCGTGGTCCAGTGGTTAGGACTCCACGCTCTCACTGCCAATGGCCCGGGTTCGATCCCTGGCCAGGGAACTAAGAGCCCACAGGCCGTGCGGCCACCAAAAAAAAAAAACAAAACAAAACAGTGCTGTTCACACAGTAGATATTCACAAATGAGAAATGAGAAACTGGCTCATACATCAAAGATTTCTTTGGAAAGCAAATTATATTTTTGAATAAATAAATGCAGATTATAACACCTTATTTTTAAAAATACATAAAATTTAAAAACAGTTTGGAAAACTGGAACAATAAATTTAATGTTGAAATTCAAAGTCACTGATATTCCTTTTGAATTGTGAAATGGCTATAAAATGGCTATTAAGTGTCATGCTTTTCTGAGCACAGTGCTGACCACATTAGGCACTCAAATATTTACTAAATGAATGAGAACTACAATAAAGACCTAGATCAGTGATCTCCAAGATGAAGTACCCTTACTGCAGAGGTTTTCTGGAAGAATATAATAAAACTCTTAATTAAACATATTTTAAATCTCATTTGTTTTATACACACACATATATAATACATACATTAACGATGTATATAAAACAATATATATAATACATATAAAACAACATATAACATATATGAATCATATATCATATATGAATATATAGAGAGGAGAAAAGAGGAAGGAGAAAGGGGTAGTTTATAGATAGATAGATAGATACAGATTTTTTTACCAATGGGAATATTCAATCAGAAACCTAGAGACCTCTGATCTAAATGATCAATTGGACTTCAGAAGTTACTTAAGTTTTGTATGATACTTTTGAGCTAAATGGCAACTTGCACATAGGTGTCTAACACTCTCCTCTTTCCTCCCACCACCACCTTGTTGATTCCCTCTTGGAAAGACTAGTAAAAATATAATAACAGAGAAAATACCATAGCAAAACTGGAAACAATGGAAGAAGACAAGTCCCTATACCAGTAACTTGGAGGAACTTCTATGAGGAATGGTCTGAACATGACGAGATTGAAGGCAGGCCAGCTGGATCTCTACATTTGAGGGAATAGTTTCTCTTGTCTGTAAGATGAAACTTCAGTAAAATCCAACAACTGCCCTTCATTAAAAGGAGGAAGTCACATGGTACATGTGGACCCTAACCAGTGATTCTAAAAACTACACCAAGTGCTAGAGGTCACACCAAGCTGGGAGCATGGGGCAGCACAGAATTACATATGTGCAGTGAAGTCACACTATGCACACACATGCATACGCACACAACCCCAACTAACTCGTGGTTACACAACACACACAGAAAACTATCTCTTACTATAGAGAGGCAACGTTCCCCATTGTGGTTTCCCGGTTTCCTCTCTATTCTATTAATCTACAAGTGAAACTGACTAAATTTAAACTTTCCCCTTCCTTCTTGCTTTGTCAATTCCTGAATTATTTGTACAAAAATCCATCTCTACTCCCTTTTGTACAAGCACAGTTCTCACTGAGATCTCTGAGAATAACTAAAGGTCACAAGAATAAAATACCACAGTCCAAAAGAAGGCAAGTGCCCTGAAGCATCAGTACAAACATCTTCCAATGAGACTGTCACTGCAGTGAACAGGAAAAAAGGTATTTTCTGAAACTTCCCTTCAAAGGAATTCATAATTCATTATATTGATGGAAATAGGGATTATACGTACAAAGAAGGAACAAGTATCTACCAAAAAAGAAAAAGAAAACTGTTACAATGAAGGCAGTCAACAGGATTTTAAATACTGCAAAAACAAAGTCAAGGAATGGAAGACAGGAATATGCAATTTTCCCATATTTCAGAGGACAAGAATAAATAGATAAAAATGGTCAGGGAAATAAGACTGAAGACATAATGTGGCTGATCTACAAAATCAATATAATTGTGAAAAGAAATACAAGGAGAAGAGAATAATTGAGGAAAAAATAATCAAAGAAATGATTAGTAGATAAAGAAATCTGCCTCTATAAATCAGAGGTATATGAAAAACAAGGGGAAAAAAACTAACACCAGACATATCCTGGTTAAATTCTTAGATTTCAAAAATCAAAAGAAAAAAATCTATCAGCATCTAGGCAACAGAGTGAGCAGGTTATCCTCTGTGAAAGAAATTACAAACCCAAAATTTTATATTCAGTGTTAACATATGTGAAAATGGAAATTATGTTTGAGATGCTATGATTATTTATATCCTATACCGTGTTGTGAGATGGCCACCATGCAGAAATTTAAATTAACTAGTCAAGAATTATAATTTGTACACATTTAGGGCATAAATGGGCTGGGTTGTTAGAGATTAGGAAAAATTTAAAGGAGGTTTGTTTTGTTTTTTTCTAGAGAGAAGAGTGCTGTAAGTGCCCACTCCACCTAGATGTTTAGCCTTTGACCACAAGTCAGAAGAGCTGTGTCACAAGTTGTAGGGAAGAAGGTAGTAAATTGTGTCTAGCTCTGTAAGGAGGTTAAGGGAGAGGCTGTTTAACTGCTCTGAAAGTGAAGCAAGAGAAAATTGCTATTATGTTGAGAACTGCTCAACAGCCTAACTCTGTCTGGGCAGACCAGAAGGGGACCACACACACACACACACACACACACACACACACACACGAGACAGCCAGGCTGGAGCCATCTTGAAACCTACCCAAGAGTACCCCTAGGGAATAACGGTACCCCCAAAGAGAGAATCTGTGGAGCAAAATGCTGAGAAACCAGGGCCAAAGGGAAGAAGAGTCAGTCAGATGAAAAAAATCCACCATCTGTCATGGAAAGTTCAAATATCTCCACGAGGATCTCTCAGGAATCCAAGAAGGAACCCTAAATGACAGTCGGTTTTGAATATCCTCCAGGTTCACTCAGTACAAAGCCATCTTACAACAGTGTCAGTCAAGGATGAAGTGTCTTACTGTCTTTTCCTCTCTTCCTTCTCTCACCTTTTACACTGGTAAGAGTCAGAAAGCACAATGAGGAGGTGAGGGAGGAAAAGAAAAGCTAGGTAGGGAAGACATACTGGAGAGTGCATTCTCTATCCCTACGTAAGCCATCAGTTCATAGCAGGCTTCTGGGAGGCCAGGGAGGCAGTCTGAAATTAGATTATTATTTAGGATGGGAAATTTTTAATACTAAATTGGGGTTGTATTTGGTGATTTTTCATTGGCCATAGGGCATTTTACTCTCTAAGAACAATGTGTAAGTCATGGCACTTGCCTAAGATTTCTTCCAGGGAAAAGGGAAGACCCTTCCCTATAAAAAAATTAAAAGAGAGTTGATGACAAAATTTCCAAGATTGTTTAAGATTATCCCCCCTAAGTCTTCCTTATGCAAAGTCTATGTTATCCCCAGCCAAATCATCCAAGTGTGCAAAGGCAACAGAAGAGGTTATCAGACAGAAAAGGTTCAGAAAGTCTACCAACACATTCTTTCATTTAAAATTTACTAAAAAAACACTTTAGCTGACTAAGAGATTAATCAGATTTAAAATTCAACATAAGAAAATAGTGGCATACAAGATCCAGTGCTGAGTAATAAAATAAGTAAAATTCAAATCTAAATAATACTATTACAGCAAAGTCAAATGTTTCAAGTCTTGATCCATAAAAGATATCCAAAGTGGTGTGTAATACAGTTATTTATATTAGCAAGAAACTATAAACAACATAACTCTCCATGAATAAGGGTTACTTAAGTATATTATGACAGATTTATATGTGCTGATATGACTATACCTCCCAGGTATATTTCTAAGTAAAATAAACAATAAAAAGGTATAAACTAATATGATCCTTTTAAATGTAGATACATGGAAATTTTCTGAAAATTTAAATCATAAACTATTAAGAGTGGTTTCTATGAGAAGGGTTTTTTTAAGCCATGTTCAAATTTTATATTCTTTAGACTTCAAAGACAAAAATTAATCTAAGAGAAATAAACATGTTATTTACTCTCAGGGTAGTAAAGAAAAGGAGAAAAATCGCAACTCTGAGGTGCCATAAAAATTCTTAAAATGCACAGAACTTAAGCTGTTTCATCTCCAATAGATTTTTATGGCTCAATTTTTAAATTCAGTTTCACTAAGAAAAATCGAATGCATATGATTTTGTCTACTTAGTAGCAATAAAGTTCATTATCTAAAGGAAAAAAAACACATTTTTCTCTTTTTTTGAAAACCTGATGACCTGAATTTAAAAATATATTCCTTACACAAATGTCAGAGGTGGTAGGTACTAGCACAGAAGAAGTTGCTATAATGGAATAATTATGGACTTTTAAACCTAGACTTCGGTTCAAATTTCTCAGTATCTTCATCTGTAATATGAGAATAATGGTACCCACTTTCCCAAAATTACAGCGCATGGCACTCTGTACTGGAAAGATACTCAGAAACTGGTATTATTATTAATAAAGTGAAGAGGTGATTAATAAACATGAAAACCCCAAGCCCTATGGGAGCAGTTTCTGATCAACATAATTACACCCATCATACATATGAGACAAGGTCACCAAAACCTAAATCAGGGCTCAGGCCATCTCTGATCCCTCAATATCACAGGAAGAGAGTTAAGAGGTGGCTTCAGATCCAATTGTACCAGAGACAAAAGTGCTGTGGAACTAGGTGCAATGGCAGTAAATTGCCTATGTGCTATCTCAAGGAGAGATCCAACATCCTCATAACGTGCAGTGCAGATACCGCAATTAACAGGTGCAATAAGTAAGGGGAGAAATCCTAGTTAGAACAAATGGAAAAGCCCAGCTCCTTAGCACACTCAATCTAGCTGGCCAAGCCCTCCTCCAACATGGCCTATACCTATACACACATACAAAACTTGGGACTATTAACAAAGTCACAGAATACCAAAGGCAACACTTGATACCTTTCCTTATTTATCAACATATGCTTGTTTAATATTTTTTTAAATCAGATGTTAATTCTATACTGCTTTTATCAAGGATCTCTGTATACCAATCTAAAAAAATGAGTATATGAGTTTATCTAATGACAAGGTTGGTCAACTTTAAAAAAAATAGTCCTTTTATTAAATAATTCCTATACAGAATACCAATATATAATGTGGAAAAAAAAGTCTCTATTCCCCGCCCCGTAATGTCTACAGTGAAACTCTAGGGGTCAACAGTGCACAATTTGTAAAACAGGAATCTTATAACAAAAGAGTTAATGTTTCAAAATAATACCTCCTCAGAATAGTAGGAAATAATTTCTTAATCTTCTCACCACCTCAACAATTACAAAATAAAAACAGAGTATAGTTCCAAATAGCTGCTGCTAGGACAAAATTGAAAAAAAAAAAATCAAACACAGCAGCTGTGAAAAGCAACTAGTGTGAAGAACTAGTGTGAAGAACTTTCCTACCCGTATCTCAAAAGCCCACAAGATGATGGTATTTTGCACAAAATTAATGCATGATCAAAAGTACTGCATGATGTTCCTTAAAAGTCGAGGTGCTTCCAACTTTGAAGTAAGAGAATGTTGCTAAAAATTAAAAATCATAACATTGATGACAGCAAAGACAGTGATTTTATTGAAAGCAAGAAAATACTTCAGAAGAAGGGTGCTTCTGCTTTTGAGTCAAAAATTTCCTTTAGCACTGATCTTGTCTAAGCAAAATTATATTTGAGATTCCACTTATATAAGAATGAAAATAATGACAAGCTTGAAAGGAAGCTTTTCTGAGACTTAAATGTGTAATCATTTCAGACCCTCAATAAATATTTGCTTAATTAAACTGTACTTATGTGCCAAGCATACTATGTATTTTAAATAAATAACTCATTTGGTTTTCCTAAAAATCATACAAGGGAAGTGTCTTTATCCCAATTTTGTAGGTTAAGGAATCTTGCTTCTTGCTAAATGGTTAAACATGGAATTATACGATCCAGCATCTCCACTCCTAAGTATACACCCAGGAGAAATGAAAACATACATCCACACAAAAGTTTGTACATGAATGTTCACAGTGGCATTGTCCGTAATAGCCAAAAAGTGGAAACAACTCAAATGTCCATCAACTAATGAATGGATAAATAAAATGTGGTATGTCTATACAATGGAATATTATTCAGCTATAAAAAGAAATTAAGAATTGATACATGCTACAACATAGATGAACCTTGAAAACATCATGCTAAGCAAAAGAAGCAAATCACAAAGGACCACCTATTGAATGATTCCATTTACATGAAATGTCCAGAATAGGCAAATCTATTGAGATAGGAAGTAGACTGGTAGTTGTGTAGGGCTGGGAGGATGGAGGAATTAGGGAGTAACTGCTAATGGGATGGGGTTTCTTTTAAAGGTAATGAAAATGTTCTAAAATTGATTGTGATCATGAACGCACAATTGTAAATATACTAAAAGCTTCTGAATCATACACTTTAAATGGGCGAATTGTATGTTCTGTGAGTTATATCTCAAGAATGCTGGTTTTTAAAAAAGCTTTCTATTGGATTCAAATATATAGCCTGGGGGGCAAGTACATTAGCTATATATTCAATTTTTAATTCTTTATCAGATATGGATTTAGAATATGTATATATTCACTCTCTCCCTCTCCTTTTCCTCCAAAATAAAAAAAGTAAAGTAGTTAATTTTCATTGTATGTTAAAATAGAGATACAACAGGAAAGCTCTTTTCCAGGATATGACCAGCTTAGGTGGCACGCACAACTTGGTCTTTAGAGCAGATTTCAAGAGGTAAACAGGTGTAGTTAGGAGTTTTATAGAACAAAGTTCAAGAACAGTCACAGAGTTTCAATGTAGAAGCAAAGAGCAGAGACTGATAAAGGACATCTCTATCTTTTTGTTAAATGTGAAAGAAAACACAAAACATAAAATTTACTGTCTTATCCATTTTTAAGTATATAGTTCAGTAGTGTTAAGTATATTCATGTTGTCATACGATACATCTCCAGAACATTTTCATCTTGCAAAACTGAAACTATACCCACTGAACAACTTCTCCCCATTTCCCCCTCTAACCAGCCCCTCACAACAACTGTTCTACTTTCTGTTGCTATGACTTTTTGTGCCTGGCTTATTTCACTTAGCATAATGTTCTCAAGGTTTTGTTGTAGAATGTGACAGAATTTCCTTCTTTATAAGACTAACTAATATTTTGTTGTATGTATATACCACATTTTGTTTATCCATTCATCTGCAGATGGACCTCTGGGTCACTTACTCATCTTAGCTCTTGTGAATAATGCTGCAGTGAACAAGGACTCTTCTATCTTAACTACTGTTAAGATCCCAAGGCGAAAACAGAGACTTCATTACACATAAACAAATATATATTAAGATAAATCAACATTCCCCAAAATGTACTCCAAAGAATATTAATATATGTTTGAGGGAAGAAAAAGCATGATTACAAAAGTTTAGGAACCTCTGAAGTAAAAGAGTTAAACAAGTTTCTTTACTGGGAAACTTCTCAGTTTTTGAGTTTTCAATGTGCATTGTGGATCCCTAAGAAACGATATCACAGGCAGTTTTTCCTAAACTTATTTAACCAGAAAGCCCTTGATGCAGGGTCTCTGGGATTCATGTTCTGAGAAGTAGTTAGGGTAGTCCAGTTTCCACTGAACACTGAACTGAAAGTTGGATTCTTTTTATACTACCTTGAATAGCTATATGGTCAAAACATACTAATGTTACTAGGATACAATTATGAGCTTGATCTAATCAAGAGGATCTGGCTTTATTTCTTTTATTCCTTTATAGTCTTACAGCTAAAAGGAGCCCTGGTCATGGTGCCAACAAAAATAGTGTCATTCTGCTGATGTAAAAAAATGCACACAACCCAATTTCAGATTCAAGTACACTAAAAGTGATAATGTCTGGTCTTTAGTTTTGGAGCATCTGCAGCTAAAATACAAGTATGAGTATTAATGTACCAAACTCATTAAAACCAGAAAGCAGATGTACCAGCAGTTATTCAAGACAGTGTCCCACCTTTAGAAATGGCATCAATAAAGCTTCTATCCAATGCTCTGACTTCCACAAAATAATGAGTAATTGTGATGACAGCTCAAACCACCAAAGCAAGCTTCAATTAGTATAGAGCTACCTGTAGTTCTCAAAACTGCGTGAACTAGGAGAATGCATCTCTCAACCATGAAAATTAACAAAGCTGTTATTAAATGTGTACTTACTGCTATAATTTGGTCTCCAATTTGGATTCTTCCATCATGTTCAACAGCACTGCTCTTTGTAATGCTCTTTACAAAGATTCCTGAAGGTTCTAAGATTAGAAATAGGTTTGTTTTTGCTTTGTTTTGCTTTACTATTTACAAAGCACACTCAAACAATACCCATCCTCCATTCTCCAAATATAAAATCCTAATTCTGCACAGATATAAATCAACCAACCACACAAAGAAACCCACTAGTAGAAACTTACGCTACAGAAAAAGACAATGGTTTTGTCTGTCTGAAATAAAATAACAGAGTCACCTGCACTAAATTATTCCTAAGGAAGATTTCCATCAGTTTATGACAATCTGAAAATACATTATGTTGATTCAATATTTCATAAGACAAAGATATTGGAGGCAATTGCCAAGATGAAAGATATAGAATATTAATGTTTAAAAACTACCTAATTTTTTATCTCCAATGTAACCAGCAATGGTAATTCCTAATCCTTGGACATTTTTAGTGAGTTCTACATCAAATGTCTCATTTTCTTCACTTTTCTGAGTAGAAGCATCAACCTAAAATAAAATTGATAAATAAATATACACATAAATAAACATGTAAACAAACAAGATAATCTTTTTTAAGCCACAATCTTTAGAAATAATATGATGTAATTGGGTGTTAGAGAACTCAGCTAGAAAATTATAGAGTAGGATTACTCCTTCAATCTTGACAACTTGGACTGAGCATCACATTTTTACTCGGAAGGAATGTCAAGAGTAGAGCTGAACACCCCCAGCAGAGAAATATATTATTGTCTGTGCATGCAAAATGTAAAAAATTAAACAGTTTCTTATTAACAAATTCTATTTTCAGGGATGGCTCATCTTCATTTTTGAAGAAGTTAGGATGTAATACAGTTAAAATAACTCATACTTTGAATCCACATCAACAAGTTCAAATCTAGCTTTGCCACTGAATTTTTCTAAGCATCACTTTGCTCAACTGTCTGTCAGGAATAAGAACAAGTCCAGCTAACAATTACTGAGCAGTTTCTATATAACAGACACCTGTCATGTCTCAATTCATTTACTCCTTAGAATAAGCCTATGAGGTAGGTACAATTACTGTCAATTTTTCTCTGGGGAAACTGAGGAACACAAACTTTTCCAAGGACAAACAGCAATCTAGTAGAGGCAGAATTCAAATGTAGGTAGGCTGGTTGCAGAACCCCTGCTCTTAAAAGCTGCACAGTATGTAAATTCCTCCTAGAATGTAGGGGCCATACTGCCCACTCAAGACATGCTGTTATTACTATCTTAAGTTGAAAGCTGATTCTAACACCATGAATGTGAATCTATCCTCCAGATATACTATTAATAGACTGATGATTATTTTGAAAGCCAGTGAAATGTACCAAAACAGCTAATTAAAACTATCCTTGTATTTGCTTGATAAGTTCAAACTTTAATACAAAAAGCTTTTTAGAAGGAAAGAATGCCTTTCCACATTGATTTCCTTCATTCCTGGAGTGGTACCTGAAAGCAGATTTCTCTAATATGTAGACTTGTTATTATGTATTGGACTGAAGGGCAAAGCTCCCTGAATAAAGCATGAATGAACTAGCTCAGTAAGTCATCAATAAGTTGTTGGCATTATATACTAGTGTGGTGTCAGCAGATTCCACAGAGAACCCTAGGAAGATAACAGAAGAATGAAGTCTTTGGTTCGAATGGACATGCAGGTTAGGGTGAGCTGGTAATGCTTTCTGATTTTCTTTAAGTACACTCTGTATCTCACTGATAAGTCACCTAAATGAGATATAATTTTATAGTAAAGTTTTATTTTTTTCATTGCACATAATTATCTGTGCAAACTTAGCAAAAGTTTAAAGTTTAGATAATTACAAGAAAATGACAGGATGAAATCTGCTTCAATTGAAACAAATGTGTCTTCTATTTTTAATAAGACTTATGCAAGTGCTATTTTAGAGGGTGGCAATTTGACTATCGAATGGTTTTAAAAGGGGCACAAGCTTCACAAATGATGATATGCACAGAATAGATACTTTTCTAAGCTTTCAATTACATCAAGTGGTTTTTGGTATTGCATTCATTTATATATTGCTGAATAAAATGTTTTGTTTACCACAAAAGAATGCCATTTAAATACTTTCATAAACAGGCTTTCTTTCTTTACTTCTTTCTCCCTGCAAAAAATAGCAACGAAACTCAATGCTAAAAACAACAGAATCATGGAAATTTCAAGTGTTCTAATAAAGTTTTAAAGGGCTTGTGGAAGAGGTTAGAATATTAAAAAAAAGAATTTGTAGCAACTGCTTAGAAAATAACTGTTTTTAGATCTATAAGAAAGGAATGTAGAACTTGCATTTGCTATAAAGCTCATATAGAAATTGGTCGTAATTCTCTTCTTACATATTTAAGAAATTTCTGGATAAAATTATTTTGTTGATATTTAATCCACTATCATCTTGTGACCTGAACTATTTGAGATAACCATTACATTATAATAATTCTGAAACATTCTAGCTTTTTTCACACCAAGTTAAGAACAAAGATGGAATGCTCTGCCTATGAATACAGCTTTTGTTACAACCCTGAAAGCATAACTTTTCTCTAAAAAAAAATTATATAACTGGGTCAAGAATAGCGACTTATTACAAATCTGGTAACAATTATATGACATACCTGAAAACAACAATGAAAGGTTTTAGTAAGCTTTATTTATCCACCTTGCCCACAAAAAAGACACTAAGAAGCAAGGTGTTGAAAGGGCATGATTGGAACTTACAGCCCACCTTACAGAAACACTTCTAAATAAGAAAAAGATAGAATTAAATGTTTTAGGTATTAGTAGTAAATAATTCTTTAAAATTTATCCATACTTCAAAACATTTTCCTCATAAATGTGCTTAGAGAAAAATCAAAAACAGTAATCTAGAATTTTTAAGCAATCTATCTTTCATCTGTTAGACATTATTCCTATTTAATAAACTATTATTAGTGCTGAAACCTCATTACATTTGAATTTTGTTTCATTCTTTAGCACTAATACACTAACATTAATAAGTCTAGTTTCGGACTTCCCTGGTGGTGCAGTGGTTAAGAATCCGCCTGCCAATGCAGGAGACACGGGTTCAAGCCCTGGTCTGGGAAGATCCCACATGCCACGGAGCAACTAAGCCCGTGCGCCACAAGTACTGAAGCCCACGTGCCTAGAGCCCGTGCTCCGCAACAAGAGAAGCCACCACAAAGAGAAGCCTGACACTGCAACGAAGGGTAGCCCGGCTCGCCGCAACTGGAGAAAGCCCACGCACAGCAACAAAGATCCAACAGAGTCAAAAATAAATAAATAAATAAATTTTTAAAAAAATAATAAGTCTAGTTTCTAAATAAACACCACTGTCATCTAAGTGCTACAGTCTGACTTTCCCATTAACTGCTTTTATCTCCTTACCCGCATCTCTGGTGTAGAAGATGGGAATGAGGAAAGCGTGATGCCCAAAGACGTGGGCACCGTTGGTTCTTCCATGGCACCTCTTGCAATCATCAATTTGACTCTATTTCCACACTGTCTGAGGACCTGGGCTACTTGCTCACTGCTCATTCCTGCTAGATCTGTGTCACCAATCTTTAGAATGTGGTCTCCACTGCATAATCGCCCATGCTGAATAAAAAGGGATTGATTAGTCAGATTGTTGTTGTTATTATTATTTACTTCATCAGAGAAATCCCTCATTTAGAGGGAACGGGAGTAATAACAAAAAAAGAGCTATTACATGAATTACCAATCATGGTACATTAAACATGTGGTTGTAATGTTAACTGTCTTTTGAAGCATCCTAACTTCATTAAATGTGATATAAGTAAATGAAATTCATAAATATTCTTTAAATCAATAATTGATATGAGCTTTTCAATTTGATGTCTACCCACTCGATGCAAGAAAGCACTACTCTTTCTGTGAATTTTTTGAGGGATACAATAAAGAGAAAATGCCACTAAGGAAAGATGAAGTATAACTCACTTCACAAATATATATAACTCAAAATACAGTATCAACCACAAAAAAGCATTGAGTTAATACCACAATTTTCTGCCTTGCCATTTCAATTATAAACATCCCTAAAAAACTCATTTGCAGATGAAATCTTTGTGAGACTTAAATTCAGATAAACCAGGGAAGTGAACAGCAGTCTGGTAAGCCTCCATACAGGCACTGTCCACTAGAACTTTCTGCAGTGATGAAATGTTCTGCATTGTCCAATATGGAAGCTACAAGCAACATATTGCTCTAGAGCACTTGAAATATAGCTCGTCTAATGGAGGAACTGGGGTGGTAATTTTATTTAATTTTAATTAATTCAAATTTGAATTTAAAAAGGGATATGTGGCCAGTACCCACAGTATTAGACAGTGCAGCTCTATACACAAGGTAAAGCTGATTTATCACAAGTCTGTCAAATAGAGAAATTTCACTGGATACTGCATGACACTGGCTAATGTTTAAAAGGAAGAAAACGCACATACTATTGAGTTACTCTCAATAATTGATAAGGTTACCTCTACTGATAAGGCTGCCCATAAATCTGCCTTTCATTTGCCAATATGAAAAATATTTGATGCACGTGACTTACGTTCAAATACACATGCAAAAGCAAACAGCTTTATATACAAAACATTATAACCAAGGCAAAAGAGACACTAGAACTTGTCAAATTAAAACGTAAATCATAATTAGTAACTTTACAATTTTCTCACATACGCTCCAACAACTTTACATAGCATAAATGGCAGTGCTTTAATGAACTACTCTAAGAGATAAAAACAGGCTGTACTTCATATACAAAGATGACACCAGTGACCCATCACTAAAGGCACAAGATGAATCTTGCTTTTCTCCCCTCAGTAATGAAGTATTCTTTTTTCCATAATACCTTGTGGCTATAAAACAGATGAGTAGGCTTATAAACGTGATTTACAATCATAAAATAAAGGATATGTACCTCTACAATGATCAAAACCACAACCTGGGCTTTAGTCTGTGATTCTAAAGAGTCTTAAGATCACTGTCTGTAACTGTAACTGAAAATCAAGGTCTCTCTTGAAATGTATTTCTCCCCAGGTCTAAGAAAAACATTTTACATACAAGCTCAGCAAAATAGAAGATTCTGACATTGTCTAAAGCCAAAGTCTCTTCTTTCTAACAGAAATGTAAAAGATGAAGGTGTATTTTTGATAAAACATAAAAAATCTGCTGGAGTGGCTTACCTGATCAGCTACTCCTCCAGGCAGGATGGTTTTCACGATCACGCCAGTTGCTTTTCCTCCTACAATGCCAAATCCCAGACCAGAGCCGTCATTTACCAATTCAATAGTCTCCACGTGCTGCCAGTGAACCTGAAAACAAAGCCCCCATATGAATTTGTAAACATTTTACGAAAAACTAAGATTTTTATTACAGTTGACATCTCTATGAATATTATTTTGTGATTAGTATTAAATAACTAAGTGCAGACATAATAATGAGCTTTAACAGGGTCCCTTTTATTTAGTACACTTCTCTTTCAACATGTTGTTACTGCTACTGACATAACCATTCTTGAAATTATCAATACATCATTATAGTGACTGCATTTAACCAGGTAAAGAGAGATTTGCAAGATCCTTTGTAGAACTTAAAAAAAAAAAGGGATGATCAAGGAAAAACTGTTAGCTGTTAAGAACTTCTTCTGCATAAACCCTATTGCACAAGATTCCAAACGAAATGACCTCTTAAAGTCACTGACAGCTGTCGGTGACTTTACAAAGCAAAATCAAGATTTTATTTGCTTACCAATAGAGTCAAATTTTTTTTTCCTTTTTTCTTTTTTTTAAAGAGCTCGTACTCTGATAAGATCAATAAGATTGGTTGTTTTTTTTTTAAATTTATTTTTTGGCTGCACAGCACAGCATGAGGGATTTTATTTCCCAGACCAGGGATCGAACCCGGGCCCTTGGCAGTGGAAGTGCGAAGTCTTAACCAGTGGACCGCCAGGGAAGTCCCTAGAGTAAACTTTTTTAAGGGACTAAATTTTTTTTTTTTTTTTTTTTTTTTTTAAGGAATGATGTCAAGTAAAAAGGCTACATAATGAAAGGTAACAATCCCATTCACCATTGCAACAAAAAGAATAAAATACCTAGGAATAAACCTACCTAAGGAGGTAAAAGACCTGTGCTCAGAAAACTATAAGACACTGATGAAAGAAATCAAAGATGACACAAACTGATGGAGAGATATACCATGTTCTTGGATTGGAAGAATCAATATTGTGAAAATGACTATACTACGCAAAGCAATCTACAGATTCAATGCAATCCCTATCAAATTACCAATGGCATCTTTTACAGAACTAGAACAAAAACTCTTAAAATTTGTATGGAGACACAAAAGACCCCGAACAGCCAAAGCAATCTTGAGGGAAAAAAATGGAGCTGGAGGAATCAGACTCCCTGTCTTCAGAATATACTACAAAGCTACAGTAATCAAGACAACATGGGGCTTCCCTGGTGGCACAGTGGTTGAGAATCTGCCTGCCAATCCAGGGGACACGGGTTCGAGCCCTGGTCTGGGAAGATCCCACATGCTGCGGAGCAACTAGGCCCGTGAGCCACAACTGCTGAGCCTGCGTGTCTGGAGCCTGTGCTCCGCAACAAGAGAGGCCGCGATAGTGAGTGGCCCCCACTTGCCGCAACTAGAGAAAGCCCTCACACAGAAACGAAGACCCAACACAGCCATAAATAAATAAATAAATAAATAAATAAATAAAATTTAAAAAAAAAAAAAAAGACAATATGGTACTGCCACAAAAACAGAAATATAGATCAATGGAAAAGGATAGAAAGCCCAGAGATAAACCACGCACCTATGGTCAACTAATCTATGACAAAGGAGGCAAGGATATACAATGGAGAAAAGACAGTCTCTTCAGTAAGTGGTGCTGGGAAAACTGGACAGCTACATGTAAAAGAATGAAATTAGAACACTCCCTAACACCATACACAAAAGTAAACTCAAAATGGATTAAAGACCTAAATGTAAGACTGGACACTATAAAACTCTTAGAGGAAAACACAGGAAGAACACTCTTTGACATAAATCACAGCAAGATCCTTTTTGACCCACCTCCTAGAGGAATGGAAATAAAAACAAAATAAACAAATGGAACAGAATGAAACTTAAAAGCTTTTGCACAGCAAGGGAAACTATAAACAAGATGAAAAGACAACCCTCAGAATGGGAGAAAATATTTGCAAATGAATCAACGGACAAAGGATTGATCTCCAAAACATATAAACAGCTCATGCAGCTCAGTATTAAAAAAACAAACAACCCAATCCAAAAATGGGCAGAAGACATAAATAGACATTTCTCCAAAGAAGACATACAGATAGATGGCCAAGAAGCACATGAAAAGCTGCTCAACGTCACTAATTATTAGAGAAATGCAAATCAAAACTACAATGAGGTATCACCTCACACCGGTCAGAATGGGCATATCAGAAAATGTACAAACAACAAATGCTGGAGAGGGTGTGGAGAAAAGGGAACCCTCCTGCACTGTTGGTGGGAATGTAAATTGATACAGCCACTATGGAGAACAGTATGGAGGTTCCTTAAAAAACTAAAAATAGAACTACCATACGACCCAGCAATCCCACTACTGGGCATATACCCTGAGGAAACCATAATTCAAAAAGATACCTGTACCACAATGTTCATTGCAACTCTATTTACAGTAGCCAGGACATGGAAGCAACCTAAATGCCCATCGACAGACGAATGGTTAAAGATGTGGTATGTACATACAATGGAATATTACTCAGCCATTAAAAGGAATGAAATTGGGTCATTGGTAAAGGCAAGGATGGACCTAGGGACTGTCATACAGAGTGAAGTAAGTCAGAAAGAGAAGAACAAATATCGTATATTAACGCATATATGTGGAATCTAGAAAAATGGTACAGATGAACCAGTTTGCAAGGCAGAAATAGAGACACAGATGTAGAGAACAAACGTATGGACACCAACGGGGAAAGCGTGGCGGGGGGGGTGGTGGTGGGATGAACTGGGAGATTGGGATTGACATGTATACACTAATATGTATAAAATAGATAACTAATAAGAACCTGCTGTATAAAGAAAAATAATAAAATTAAAAAAAAAAATTTTTTAGAAGCCATAAACTTAATCATAATTACATAAAAAATATTCCAGGCCACAGAGAGATACAACAAAAAGGGAAAAACCCAAGAAGTACAAAGAATCTACAGGAAGTGCGAACCCATACAAAACCTTAAAGAACTAGAAAAATACGTTCTGTTCTTCTTGAAAATCTGATGTACTCACCGGATTAGAGTGAGCTGAAATTGTGCTGGCTGCAGATGGAGAACGGGAAACTATGGGGCTGATGAGCTGAGGCAATGAGCCTCTGGCAATAACCAGCTTGACAGTATCTTTGGCTTTCTGCAGGATGCTGATGGCCTGCTGATGTGTAATTGTCTGATCAAGTGCCTGTCCGTTAATAGCAAGGATCTGATCAGTTTCCTTCAATCTTCCATCTCTAAGAATGAAAAAGGGGGTAAAAGATAACTAACAGCTCTCAAAAAAACGACAGCTTCTTCGGCATGCATTTTCAGGTTATTTTTAATTCTATTTTCTCATGTCCACACTAGGAAAGCTTTTTCCTGCAGCTGCACTTCTAAAAATATTTTTTCTATTTCTTTAATTTAGTATGTATATGAGATGGTGTTTACTATTGTGCCCAATCATTATGCTGTACACCTTAAACTCACATACTGCTGTATGTCAATTATGTCAAAATAAAAATGGAAGGGAAAATATATATGCTTTGGCTCCAGTTGACCTACCCCTAATCAACCCCTCCCAGTTAAAAGCGCCTTCTTTTCAGCTACCCACTCAACCTATACATTGTATTTTAGATGTTCCTATCCTCTACAAATGAAAGCAAAGATGTATATATTTACTTGTTGCTTTGAGTATATTAATAAAATATTGCTCAAATTATCATAGGCCATTTGTATACTTTTCTACAAAGTAATTTTAAAATCTAATCAAAAAGAGCCCATTTAATAGCAATGAGAGTACTGTCCTAGTCAAATTTTTCTTTCCTTACTAAAAAATGATTAAGTTACGACTATATTTAAAAGTAACTCTCCTTTCAAAGGACTTTCTTTTTATCGTAGCAATGTTAAGAATTTAATGATTTCTAAAAACTAGTTAATAACAGATTGTATTCAGTTTTTTGTCTGTTTTTGTTCATTTTTGTTCCTTGAAATTCTCCCAAGGTGAGCAGTACCTTCTGAATGCGGTATCAAAAACAGAAAAGAGGGCTTCCCTGGTGGCGCAGTGGTTAAGAATCTGCCTGCCAATGCAGGGGACACGGGTTCGAGCCTTGGTCTGGGAGGATCCCACATGCCGCGGAACAACTAAGCCCGTGCGCCACAACTACTGAGCCTGCGCGTCTGGAGCCTGTGCTCCGCAACGGGAGAGGCCGCGACAGTGAGAGGCCTGCGCACTGCGATGAAGAGTGGCCCTGGCTCACCGCAACTGGAGAAAGCCTTTGCACAGAAACGAAGACCCAACACAGCCAAAAATAAATTAATTAATTAATTAATTTAAAAAAAAAAAAAAAAAAAAAACAGAAAAGACACAGTGACAGTCTCACCTGTGGGCCACACTGCCCTCCTGGATCTCCTGCACAAATATCCCCAGTTCTCCCCGGTTTTCACTCCTCAGTCCCACAACACTGAACCCAAGGCCTCCACATGGAGGTTTGAGGAGCTCAAAAACTTCTATTTGGCGACCCTGTTCAGGAAAAAAAGCAAGAAATACAATTAAATGCAAATCACTGCACTTGCAATCATCTTATTAGTGGCATTAATCTGTTCTTTAAGAAAAAAAGAAATTAAAAATATTTTTTTCTAAGATAGACTTTATCACTCATCACCTAGAATGAGACATTTTATTTATCCTGAAGAATATTTCTGAAACATAACATATAATGCTCAGTTTAAAATATGATAATTAAAGAAAGGAATAGAAAAATCTCAGAACCACCTAAACCCACATAATTCTACATCTTTGTCATTCCAATTTTTTCAGATATTATGTCTTCATAAATAAGAATATAATATATACTTAAAATATACTTGATATATATTTAATGTATATATTTAACTAACATAATGTAAATATATATAAGTATTCTTCAAATTATCCAGGACCTGATTACATTCTTAAGATATCATACATTCTGTCGTTAACTATCAGGAAGAAATGCTCTTACCTGGGCCATATTTTTGATCAGTTGATCAAATTCATCACAAGCAGGTTTCCCATTGATGTGTGCAGTACCCAATCCTGTAAGAACTTCCAGATTCCCATTATTTGGGGATAATAAAAATGATTCATTTTGCAGAGTAGGAATTACAGCTGGGCTGAGATGTGGAATGTGGGCACATTCAACATTTGAAATTGTGGGAGTTGCAATGTTTACCTAAGAGTAATATGGAGACTATTAACAACTTTGTCATTCCATAAACTATTTCATAGGAATCATCCCAAGAGAGGTAATAATGAAGTACCTATGAAATTTCAAAATGTCCATACCCTTTTATTCTGCAACTCTATTTCAAGAAATTTATTTCAAGGAGAAAAATTAGAAAAATACACAAAGATGTAAATGCAAGGATGTTCAACACAGCACTATTTTTTAGGTGGAAAACGTTTTAAAAACTAATTAAGTGAAAAGAATCAGGTTCAACTTCAAGGTACTCATTAAAACACACACAAAAACACATCCATACATATGTTTTTAAGTGAAAAAGCCTAGTTATTGAATAATAACAGTAAGTATAGTACAATTCAATGTACACTCAAAAAATGTTTACATGTGTATTAAACATCTGGAAGAATATATACCAAACCACCAACAGAACACTAGTTGTCCCCAAGAGATGGGATTCCAGAAGGCCATTAACTTACCATATTGCTTGAATTTTTATAACAACCTATGCAGCAAAGAACTTGGTCTTTCCCAAAAAGAAGCCTGGCCTTTGTCCTTACCTCATAGGAAGTAACTTCTAAACCCTTGGAATTTCCCAGATGATAGAAGTGTCTCTGTTATTCACGGTGGGTCCCAAGGCCACATGATATCCTCTCAAATTCTTAAACTAAGTCATCTCACATGGGCAATCAATCATGCCTATGAAATGATGTCCCAATAAAAGCTCTGAACACCAGGCTCAGGTGAGCTTCCTGGGTTGGCAATACTCCATGTATACTGTCACACATCGAGTTTGGGAAGGGAACACTTCCTGAGGAAAATGGAAGCTTCACATCTGGAATCCTCTCAGACTCTGTGCTATGCGTCTCTTTCTTAGGTTAACTTTCGACCTGTATCCTTTCCCTATAATAGACCATAACCATGAGTCTTAACAGCTTTCAGTAGGTTCTATAGGTCCTTCTAATGAATTATTGAACCTGAGGGTGGTTTGGGGAACCTCCTGAATGTGCAGTTGGAATCAGAAGTGAGGATGGTATTGTGTGGACTCTTCCTTCCAACTTTGTATTTGGAGCTTAACTCCTTGCTGTTGGTGTCACAAGTCTAGGGAAGAGCTGCCAGTCTGGAGGACTATGCCCTCAAACCTCACAGTATGGTTAACTCCAGGTACAATGATATTAATAAACAACAACAAAATATTCTATAATTACTTGTATGTGCCTGTTATACAGAGCTAAATAATCTAATAATAATAAATAATAATATATTTATTAAATACTAATATATTTATAGAATATCTTATATAAAATCATATTGACATTAATATAGTAATATTAAATAATAATAAATGTAAATAATAAATATTACATTAAAGCTAAGCAATCATTAAAACAGTGCAAAGAGTCAATCCTAATTTTGTATTTCTATAGGGTGTCTGGAATGTAACTTTTAATTTACAATTAATCGTAAGAAAAGTTATATCAATGACACTTTTGGATCACTCTCTAAGCTCATCTCCCAGCACTCTGTCCTTCATTCACATAGCTCCAGCTATACTAACCACTTTACTGTTCCTCCAACTGCCAAGCTGCTCTCTCTAGCAGCCAAGTACGTCCTTCCCCCAAGTATCTACGTGCTTACATTTTTAGTTCGTCCAAGTGCACTCAACATCACCTCAGAGAAGGCCTCCCTGACAACCCTAAGACTGCATCCTACCATTACGCTCCATGAGCTGACCCTGCCCTGTTTTTCTTCATGGTGCTTATTATTGCCTGGCATGCACCCTGCTGTCATGGAGCTCCCATCCCAATCTGCAGAGACAGACTAGAATGCAGAATTCTCCAGTGGAGGAATTTGACTATTTTATTCTCTATTATATCCTCATCCTCTAGGAGAGTGTCTTGCACGGAGTTGGCATTCAATATACATCTGCAGAATAAATGTTTATCCATTCTTAAGGACCCACTCTGATCTAATCTGCCCAATGACCCTCCAAGAATCACTATTACCATTTTACAGATGACAAAATTACACAGTCACACACCTAGTAAGTAGATTATGACCTAGATTTTTTCATCATGGTGCTACTGTCATCTTCGTATTATACACATAGTAAACAATCATTTAGATATCATTTCTGGGAATGAGACATTAGTAAATGTCTTCCATTGACAGAAGCAATCAAAATATTTCACAATTTATGTCACCAGTCCATGCTTAAGTTTGCCACCTGTCCTGAAAAATAAAACAGGAAACTCAGTAACTTACCAAAGTTACCAATAATTCACCATTTTATTGGCTATCTACAACCACAGATGTAAAAGAGATCAATGTATTTGAGGAAGAGGCTTTTGGGAATCCTTTCAAATGCTTATTTTAAAATCTACAGCAGGCATGATCAATTATTATTTTTTCAAAAGTAAGCTTCTTATGTCAAACCTGATTTTTTTTTAAACCTGAGCATGGCAACTTCAATAAAATCTGCCAGCAGAAGATACACTGTTCAGGTTGAAGCAGATGGCATCATGAAATCTGTGACAGGCTGAGGATCCCACACACCAGGACCTAATGCCTATGGTATGTTTGCATAGGGAAAAAATATTTGGAGTTTTGCTACAGTGAGCCAGGATGAACAAATCACATTATAAGCACAAAGAGTCTGTCTGTGTGAAGTTAACTGGTGAAACAGAAGCTCTGACACTATGCAAGACAAGGTGTGAAGGCATTGCAAGAGTAAAGTTATATATGCATATAAAGCTGTATGATATTGAATATCAATTTTCTTCTACAAATCTGTTAAAGGTTAACCAATGACAATGACTCCTCCTATCTCCTCCCAGCCACTGAGGTCTACATAAATGTAAAAGCAAAGAGATCACATATGTAAAAACTAAAATTTAATTATACCATCATACAAAAGGCTTGTTTTTAAATTTGAAAATTTATACCCATAGGAAAAAGCACAAAGGCACCTTGTGATTCTGCCATAGCTTTATTAAAATGGCTTTCTGAACTATAATCTCTTCGAAGAACAAGAATGAATCTTCTTTGCCATGATAGGTCTGTTCATAACAGACATAGTATAAATGTTTAATAAAAAGAACTTGACTCCCATCTTGGCTTATAGAATATAAAATAAACAGAAGAAAACACAACTATCTGGTGATTTTTATATACAGGTAAACAATCTGTATAATTTATGGAAGTTGCTAGTAAATGAGCAAGAGTCACCAAATAATTTTCTGTTTTCTGTTTTGCTTCTGGCTATTTCAGTCTAAAAAGGTCTTTTATGTTCTTAGTAAATAAACATGCATTAATTTATGGATTCTAATTAGTGCTAACACTAAAACATAAATAAAAACTATGTAAGGTATTCAATTAAAAAGTTATCAAATTCTTTGTGAAAGGATAATATGAAACACCATCTCAGTATTTAGAAGGACAGGAGGAGCTCTATTAAAAGATGTAGTCAGAACCAGCAAAAGGTTCACTTACTCTAAAAGGTCAGATAAAGCAAAAATCATAACAAAGGACAAATATACAACTTAAGCACGTTATTTTAACTTAAAACACACGTACAGTTATTCACAAATATCTTGATATATGGGAGCTCCCACCCTCTTTCTTATATAAACCACATTCATATAATATGGACTTTTTTTTCAAATTTAGCCTCTTTACAAGGTGAAGCAAGAATCTGGACACTTGAGAAACAATTTCAGGATAGAAACCTTCTAGATTTTTATGATATTTTTCTTCAGTGTTTCAGTTTCCTCTACACAACCAACTCACCAACAACTGTTTTATCAATTCATCTGTGTAGTCTTTCAAATGAATTTAAATAAGTTTTCACAGAAAAATATCTTTTGTCATAAATTTTATACTACATAATAAAGCCACACAAATATAAAAATATTACAACTGGCGTAACTAGCTCTAAAATGACTTTTTAATAAATATACACTTACAGAAGCAAAGAGACAAGAAAATATCTGAGTAAACAAGTGTTTAGTGCTCCGGGCATCAGTCAATATGCACTACAGGAGAAAAGGACAGCATCTTTTTACGTAGCAAGCAACTTATCTGGACGTGTACTAAGAGAGCTGCCTCTTCTATAAGAGCATCCCAAGAAAACAAAAATTATCTTTAGTTCTATGTACAATTAAGCTCACCCTGTGGAAATAACTGTATCAGAATAACCCTTCCACTGAGATCATTGGAAAATTTGCATAAAAAGCTGTTTAAAAAAAAACTTTAAAAGATCAAAAGGAAACCATCACTTCTGCCATATTCTATTCATTAGAACTAAATCAGTAATCCCAGCCCATACTCAAGAAGGTATCACACAAGAGCACAAATACCAGAAAGTAGGGATTATTGGTGTCCAGCCTCCAGGCTGTCTATGATAGCACATCACAGTAAAGCAGCTGAAAGCCAAGACAGAGGGAAGATCTTAAAAGCCACCAGAGCAAAAAAAGACCTTATATTCGAAGAATAAAGCTGACATTTGACTTCTCAAGTGAATCACTGAAAGACAGAAGAGAACTTAAAAATTAAAAAAACTGACAACCTGACATTTTCAGAACAACCCCCCACATACATACTCAACACACAAAGTATTGTCTCAGTTTTGTACAAAAGAAATACCAAAATAAATTCTTACGCAAAAAGAAAATGATCCCTGATGGAATTTCCCTAATGCAGAAAAAACTGAAGAGCACAAAAAAGGGTTTAAAAATGTGAGTAAATCAACAGAAATTGCTTACAACACATAATCTAAAACTTCTGAAGTTTTAAATTCATGTCGAATTAAACTACATGAATAATTACACAAAATATAGGAGGAGGGTAAATGGGGTGGAAAGGTATTAAGCTCCTTGCATTTTCCATGAAGTAGTGAAAGTACTAATTAAAGTAGAATCATATAAGTTAAGGATATATATATATCTGACGAAGGACTCATACCTAGAATATATAAAGAAAATTCAAAACTCAGGAATTTAAAAAATCCAATTAAAAAACGAACAAAAGACACAAAGAGACATCTCACCAAAGAGGATACATGGATGGCAAATAAGAACATAAAGGTGTTCAGCATCTTATCCATTAGAGAAATGCAAATTAGAAGCACAGAAAGATATCATTATATACCTAACAGAATAACTAAACAACAGCACATGCTGGTGAGGATGTGGAGAAAACGAAACGCTCATACACTGCTGGTAGGAATGTAGAACAGTAGAGCCCCTCCGGAAAACAGTTTGGCTGTTTCTGAAAAAAAAACCCTCAGTGCATATTTGCCATATGACCCAGCAATTGCACTCCTGGGCACTTATTACAGAGAAATGAAAACATATGTCCACACAAAAACATATACATAATTGCTCATAGCAGCTTCACCTATAAGAGTAAAAAACTGGAAACAAACAAAATGTCCCCCAGTAAGTACATCCATACCCAGAGTAATACTCAACAATGAGAAGCAGCAAAATATTAAGATACACAGAAACTTGGAGGGATTATGCTGAGTGAAAAAAAAAACAATTTTAAACAGTCACATACATTATGATTATATTTTTATAAGAGTCTTGAGTTGATTAAATTATAGAGATGGAAAAGGGTGCCAGGGTTAGGGATGGTGTGGAGTACAGGGCTGGATATGAATATAAAGGGGTAGCAGAAGGGAGGTCTTTGTGGTGGTGAATAGATCAGTATTTAGATGGTGGTGGTAGTTACACAAATCTATACAAGTGGGAAAAAATGACACAAATTGAAAAAATTAACACACACTGTACCAGTATCAGTTTTGTGGTATGATATTTTACTGGAATTAAGATGTAACCATTGGAGGAAATTTGGTGAAGTATACATGGGACTATACATATACTATATTGAAAACTTCCTGTGAATCTATACTTAATTCAAAATAATTTTTTAAGTTAATTCAAATAGGTTAAGAATCCTGACTATAATCTTTAGGGTGACCAATAAAAGAATAATAAAATGAAGTATAAATAACATGCTAATAGAAGAAGAAGATAATATTAACAAGTTAATACAAAAAAGGCAAAAATGAATAAATAAGAAAATAAAAATGTCAAATTTAAATTTATCAATAATTACATTAAATATGAAGGGGTTAAATACTCAAAGTAAAAGACTAAAATTGTCAGATTGGAAAACACAGTAAAATCCAAAAGTATACTGTTAACCAAAGACATAGATTAATAATAAAAAAAGAGATACAGAAAAGATGAAAGTAGAAAGATGGAAAAAAGATACACAACACTTACATTAACCAAAAGAAGCCTAATACAGCTAAACTTATATCAGACAAGTAGATTTTAAGAAGCATCTCTGGAGATAAAAAGGGACAATTCATAGAGATAAACGGTCAATTCAACAGAAAGAAAAAACAATCTTAGTAATCTAAAAAGATAATCTCTAAACAGGTAGGGCAGGGACTTCCCTGGTGGTCCAGGGGTAAAGAATGCACCTGACAATGCAGGGGACGTGGGTTTGATACCTGCTCAGGGAACTAAGATCCCACATGATGCGGGGCAACTAAGCCTGCATGCCCCAACTAGAGAAGAGAAAAACCCACACACCACAGCTAGACAGAAGCCTGTGCGACACAACTAGAGGGAGGCCCGCACACCACAACGAAGAGCCCATGTGCCGCAACTAAGACCCAATGCAGCCAAACAAATAAATAAATAATAAATCTTTAAAAAAAGAAAAAAAAAAAAAAACCAGGTAGGGCAAAAGGACTCAGAATCCAAATAAGAAATAGGCAAATCCACAATCATAATCAGAGTTTATAACAAATCTCTCTCAGTAACTTGACAGAATGAAAAAAAATCAATAAGGATATAGAAGATCTGAACAACATTCTAAATAAAGTTGACCTAATTGACAAATATAGAACATTGCACTCAACAACTGCTGAATGCTGAATTCTTTCCAAATACAAAGGAAATATTTATCTAAATAGACTATAGGTAGTTCAAAAAGCCAGTGTCAACAAACCCCAAAGAATAGATGACCTCTGATTACAGTAAATTAAGCTCGGAATCAATAACAGAAAGGTAACAAGAAAGCTAAAATATGTTAGTCAATTAAGCAATACATTTCCAAATAAAGCATGGGTCAAAGCAATTATATTAAAAATTAAACATTTTGAATTAAATGATGATGAAGATACAACATACCAAAATTGTGGGATGCAGCGAAAGCCATGCTTAGAAAGAAATTCATAGACTTAAATGGATATATTAGAAAAAGATGAAAGATTAAAAATCAATGAGCTGAGCATCTGTATCAAAAAGCTAAAATAAAACAGTATACCAAACCCGAAAAAAGGAAGAAAATAACATAGGTTAGACCAGAATTGAGGAAAATTTTTTAAAAATACAATAAAGAAATTCAAGAAAGCCAAAAGTTGGACTTTTAGAAGAAAAAGGGTTAACAAAATAGATAAACCGCCAGGAATGTTTCAGAAATTGGACTTTATTATAAATTTTTAAAATTTTCTGGTCATCAAAAGATACAATTACGGGAGTCAAAAAGCAAAACACAAAGCAGAAAAAGACAGCTGTAATACATATGTCCAACAAAAACACTGTATTCAGAATATATAAAAAACCCTTGTCAGTCAGTGAGAAAAGGACTGACAAAACAATAGAAAAGTGGGCAAAAAACTTAAACAGAAACTCCACAAAGGAGGATATTCAAATAACCAACAAGCATATGAGAAGGTACTCAACATCATCAGTCATCAGGAAAATGCAAATTAAAACAATAATGTGATACTACAAGTACCGCTAGAGTGGCTAAAATTGGGGGGGGAGGGGGAAAGAAAATTAAAGTTAGTGGTACCAAGTATAAGCAATGATATGGACAACGAGAATTTTCATACATTATAGTGAGAGCACAGACCTACAACTGCTTTGGGAAACAGTTGGGCAGAATCTACAAATGCTGAATATATACCTTAAGACCCAGAAATCTCACTCGTAAGTAAATATCCAAGAGAAATGCACACTTGTGAACATCAAAAGACACGTTAGAACATTCATGGCAATTTTATTTATAATACAGCCAAAAACTGGGGAAAAACCACAAAACTATAGTCAACAAAAGAAAGGAAAAATATATTCTAGTACATTCATGCAACGAAAAATGAAAAGAACAACAGCTACATACAACAACAAAAAAGAATCTCACAGACACAAAGCGAAGACAAAGAAGCCAGGTACAAAACCATATATACTCAGATTGCATTATATAAAATTCAAATACTTATCTATGGGATGAAAGTCAAAATAGTGTATGATCTGACTTATATGTGGCATCTAAAAAAGCCAAACGCATAGAAACAAAGAGTAGATTGGTGGTTGCCAGGGGTTGGGAGAAATGGGGAGATGCTGGTTAAAGGATACAAACTTCCAGTTATAAGATGAAAAAATTCCAGGTATCTGACGTACAGCATGGTGACGATAGTTAACAATATTGTATTATATACTTGAAAGCTGCTAAGAGAATAGATTTTAAAAAGTCTTCACCTAACACACACATAAAGGGTTAATTACGTGAGGGGACAGATGTATTAACTAGCCTTACTGTGGTAAATACGGGTAGCAAATATTTCAAATATCACGTTGTACGTCTTAAACTTACACAATATTATATGTCAACTATAACTCAAATAGGCTGGAAAAAATAGTGATTCCTTTGGGGTATTTAGGACTGACTGAGGGGACACAGAGATTATTATGGAGTGCTGGTAACTTTCTATACCTTGATTTATGGGGAAGGTTATGTGTACATTCAATATGTAAAAAATCCTTGAGCCATATAATCTTCCCTTGATTGTATGTTTTTCTCAATATTTTTTAAAGTTTACAAAGTAAGTGATACAATCAGAGCAGAGAACCTGGGGTACTCCAATGAATGATATAAACATACACTTCTCTTAAAGAAAGAGGTAGTAGGAATAGTCTCTATGTATCAAGCTATATCTTCTCTGACAGAAACTGAATTTAAAGTTCAATTACCAAGCATTCACCTGAAGTGAAGGAAAATAAAGAAATGGATGTCTGAAGATGAAGCTTAGTCTATTACTGTGATAGATTACCCTCCACAGGCTTGATATGGATTCAACTGGCTAATTCCCATTGCCAGAATAAATCTTTTAACAAGTGCTCAAGTCAAGATTAATCCTCAGCAAATGTGTTTTGACCTCTGTAGCGCATCTAGATCTTTCTTCCTTAAAGATTATAAATTTTTAAAACTTGTATCATTTAATTGCACACCAAATTAGAAGAAAAAAATAATCATTATGCTGTCTTATACTTTTACACTAAAGTAGTTTGACCCACCCTGGTACAAGGCTGATATAATTGTAAGATTTTTTAAATTATAAATTGTTTTTCATCTTTTTTCAATAATAATGCCTATTCTTTAAAATTAATGTAATTCCAAATATACTCAACAAGATCAACATCTTAATATTTTGATCGTATACATGTGGTTTATGCACTTAAGCTTAATCCAATAGAAAACTTTTCAAATTCGTAGATTCACTTAACAAAAATTGCTACAAAATACTGAAATATTAACTTCTTAGGTTTTATCTATCCCTTCTGTGTTGTTAACTGAAAAGGAAGTTAACATTATTAGCTCTATTTTCATGGCTAACATCACTCTTTCCAGAAGTACTTGTATTATTGTCTACAAAAATGACTGCTTAGGATCAAACTGAATTTCCCAAAGCATTTCTGTATAGATTATCCAAACCTAATTTGTGGCCCTGTTATTTTGACTTATTCTGAATTCAGAGTACAGCAATGAGAATAAAACAACCCAAATGCTTATGTACATTTGATGAATACTGTATTTCTATCACTTAAAAGCTAAAATATGTATTATCTTGAATTAAGCAAGAAAAATGACCACTGCTTTTGCAACCCTAGTTTTGGTAGATTTTAAACAAATTTATAAACATATATTGCTACTTCACTTTCCCAACTTTTTGTTTGTTTGTTACTCCCTCAACATAATGAAACATAAGAAGCAAGGCACTCTCTGGGGAATCTGCCATAACAGGTGCGCCTCATAGAAATGCAGACTGTTTTTTTTGTTGTTTTTTTTTTTTTTTAATCTGCACCTTGTCTTTTCTTCTTGTAGAGCAAGAAAAGTGCTTATTTTCTTGTGAATTTACAAAAATGCTGTAAAACACTCTCTGGAACTGATCCCAAATATGAAATGCAAAGAGGGATAGGATGCTGAGAGTATTCAATGAAATACAGCACCTAAAATGGTAGCAATAACAGGAAAAAAAAATCTTATACATAATAGAGCTCCATTTCAAGTTTGGAACCAAGAGATGCCTCTTTTTCCATAAATCATTCAATGAAATACTGAGTAGAGCACAACTCTGATGCGTCATTGAACAGGCAAACCCCCTTGCACAGTAATTGATGGTGGCACTCTGATTTAATGATCCTTATTTTTAAAGCTAATTAAAGAAATTGAGTTGCATGTTCAAAGCATATTAGCTTAATGTGATCAGACTATTTTGGACATAAAGTAGCTCACAGTTCCTGAGCTAAACAAGATACAAAATGCAACAGCAAGTTATAAGGGCGGGGTGGGGGGGTTCAGATGAAACAAGCATAATTTTACATTTTCTATGCGACCTATCTTTAGTTCATTCAAATACTTATTCAGCACCTGAAATGTCCCAGACATTGGGCTCTAGGTGATGGGATGGTAATTAAAGAGGTGTCTGTGGTAGACTGTGAAAAAAAGGTAACAAATTATTTTCAGCTCCTCTCAGCAAGAACAAGTCTATTTCCCCACCTGTGAATCAAATAAAAACGTTCTTGATGAAGTAGTAAAAATTATTAATTTTATTCGATATTGACTCTTGCATGCACATCCTTTTAATACTTTGTTAAAAATGGTAAGTAAGTATAAAGTACTTCTGCTACACAAAAAAATACAATTGTCAGAAGAGAAGCACTATTGTTTGAGTTGCAAACTCAACTATGCTATTTTTTTCATGGGCACCATATTACTTGAAAAAAATGACTTAAAACCAAAAATGATTATACAGACTTGGGTATATGGCAGACAATTTCTCAAAAATAAACAAAGTATGCCTGTCACTTCAAGGAAAACAACTGACAGTAATTGTTGCCAGTAGTAAAATTTGAGCTTTCAAGTAAAAATGAGAATTTTGAAAAATTTGCATCTGCCATCCTGAGCTTGACACTTTTCCATAATTTAAAGACTCCATTGATAAGATCAGAATCAATATTAGCAAGTGTCACTTTCTGATACTATATAGTGAAATGCGAAATGTAATTTTTCTATTTTTCAAATTTTCCAGATGACCAACATAAAATTATGCATGGATAATAAAAGTAAAAATTCAAAGCATAAGACAGATTTTACTGTAATAGAGCACAAAATGTTCACTGTTTTGGTTTCAGATTCCACGTTGTAACTAACCTTTAAGAAACTACCAAGAGTTTTGGTGTCCTATGGAACGAGGATATCCACAACCATCTGAAAAGCCTACATATACCCCTCCCCTTTTCCAGCTACGTACTGATACTTGCATGAGGCCAGATTTTCTCATATACTTCAACTAAAACAACAAATTCAAACAGATCAAAGGCAGAAGCAGACATGAGAATCTACTGTCTTCTCCTGAGCCACGTTAAACAGATGTGCAAAAATATAAAACAATGCCACTCTTCTCACTAATTTTTAAAGGTAATCGGTTTATTACTGTTTTTAATGTAATAAGTAAATATTTACAATAGTTCTCAATTTTAATTTCTAACCTGATAAATACTGGTGGAGAAAACCACAAAAACAAAAGCTCTTTGAGGTGCTTAGTAATTTTTAAGAATGTAATGGGGTCATGAGGCCAAACTGAGAGTTGCTGCCTTAGAACATAAAATCTCAATAGGAGGAGGAAGCAATAAGCAGAGAACTGCTATTTATTGAGTGCTTGGTAAGCACTGGGCTTACGCCTTAGAGTTTTAAAATCCATGTTATTTAGTTCCCATTTTACAACTAAAGGAGAAAAAAAAAAGGGGCTCATTCAAGATAAATATGTATTTTTTCGTTTTAAGAAATCAACTCTGGCTTAAGATCATTTACTTATAACATCAGCGCCAGAATACAAATCTGGACTGTGCCTGTCTCCAAACAAAACAACACTACAATACTGCCAGCACCTGAGATCAGATAATCAAAACGAAGGCCTCTAGATCACCAGGAAATCCTTAAATTATGTTCATTATACTGTTTAGGACAGTGAAACAGAAGACAACAGAGCTCTGTGATTAAGACCTGGGCTCTGGAGTCAGCCTGCCTGCATTCAAATACTAACTCCCCCACTTAACCTCTCTGTGCCTCCGTTTCCCCAGCTGCAATATGAGGAAAATACTATCCTGTGCTTTACAGTATTGTTATAATGATGAAACAGGTAACTCTACGTGGAATAGCTCCTGGCACACAGCAGGAATTCCATACATGTTAACTGCTATGATGATGATGAATGATGAGTGACACATCTTTTTCAATATGGTTCCTACGAGAAAAATGAGGTGTCTTCAAAGTTACTTCAGTTATTTGGCTAGTTTATTTATGTTAAAAACTTGTTCTCTAGCAAGGAAAGTTAAGTTATTAATGCACAAAAGTTCTAAATATTCAACAACATTCACATACTCATTAATTAAGCAATCATTTATTGAGTTTGAGCAAAGTGTCGTGTTAGGGACAAGGTATTCAAAGATGAACATGGCATGGATTTTATCCCAACAGTAGTAAATGGACTCCAAACAAACCTCCAAACAAATGAATTCCACAACTCCTGTTTACGCTTGTTAAGAACAAATGGCGATTGGCGCACAGCATATACACCACTAGTCTAGGCATGTGTGTTGATGTGTATTTGCAGAATGTCTTTCCTTTATTTAAATATCAACACTTCTGTGCTTTCTTAACAAAATTTTCAAGGGAAAAAAATTTACAGAATGTAACTTGACCAAAATAATATTCTTATCAAAGTACGCTGAAATTTTCTACATCAAAGGGGCAAAGGTATCAAAATTAAGTAACTTTATCTTTTTCAAATGCCACCACAAATTTTAGAAATTGAAAATCTAGATAAATGACATGCTAGAATGTTTGCAGTGTTTTTTCTATGTCCCACATTTCCAGAAGATAAAACTGATTCACTGTTCACAGTCTGCTTAGAGAAAAATAAAAATAAAACCTTCTAGACAAGTATAAATATATGGAAATGGGCATATGAAGACTGATGTTACTTTGCCATGCTGTCTCTCCATTCCACTATTACCTTTACCCAGTTCATTTACTTTAAAACCTAGCATAATTATAAACAAAAGCAGAATGAAACTTCTGATTCATATTAAAAAGGCCCTCTGATTAAAATCTGGGGGGAGAATTTGAGGGAAATGGTAAATCTTAATGAATTTGAATTTACAAAAGATTTAGTTTAAATTTCTCTTTAGAAATGCTATTAACTGTTTTTTCAACTTATTTGCTCCTTTAAATTACAGAACTAAGGATTTAGAAACAGTGTAAATTAGAAGTTAAAAAAAAGTATTGGCTTCAGGGTCAGACAGACCTGGATTCTTCCCCTAAATCTACCAATGAATAATTGTGTGGTCCAGATTAAGTTATATAACCTCTCTAAACCCCAATTTCCTCACTGGACAAAATGGGGATAAAACCCATCTCAAAAAGCTAATGGACTGGTTAAATGAGACAAAGTCCATAGCACACAATGGCTTCCTAAAAGTAATTGTTCTTGTTGTTGCTGTTGCTATATTTCAAATGCAAATCAACCTCTATTGTTCTAAATTCTTGGGTTATAAAACTGATTTACATTATACCCAGTAAATTTCACATTTTTTCCCTCTTCTCCAAAGACCATTTAACTTTGTCACAAAAACACCATACAATTAGCACCATTTGCTGTTTTAGACACACATGCATACCCAATAGCAAGATGGTGTTGCATTTTAATCCAGCACTGTATAAAAAGCATGAACACTGCCTTCTTGCCCAGGATAAAACAAGAATTTTAGTCCCTTCAAAGGCTCTATATTTACAAACTTTTAGTTAAAGGAACAAACATTTAAAAGCTGTTATTGTACCAAAAATAAAGTATTTGAAATTCCTACAGTAAATAAACTTTATGGTAAATGTAAAAACATGAGATTCAACTCCTCTCGTAACTTCTCCTAGATAACGTACATTGAAGTCTCAAGAAACAGACACTTTCCTGTTACGCGGCTGCAATGCTCTCTCATAAAAGCAAAACCATTTCAGGGGTAAGAAAAATAGTTTTTTCACATTCACAGGCAACATCAACTGGGAAGAATTCCAATCGATTTCTCGATACTTCCTGTTAATGGGGTTGAGGCGTATCTTCTTTCTCTCCGTTCCCCTTCCCCCATACCCAGTCATAATTTAACCCAGGCATTCTTGGGAGAGAGTAGCCATTTCCCCTTTTCTGACAGCAAGCCTACAGGTGAACTATCTTCATTTCAGTCTCAAATTAGAAACCATCGACAGAAGGGTTATGTTTTCATCTTTTACATAAGTAATAAAATGAAGCTGAGGAAATACAGGCATCTCTGCTCTTTGAGACATGAATTACACAAAACAGCATCTTTCTGATGACCAAAGTCAAAACAGAGCAACCAATACTCAGTTATCAAAATTCTCAACTTTCCAACAATCTAAAAAACATAAATGTAAGAAAGTGTCAGAGGTGCGGATGTTACTGCTTAAAAGCAGCATACCTCAACACTTTGGCCATGAACTTGATTTATCAGTCCTACAAATACAGAAGAGTGGTCTTTGGGCAGGCCTCAGGATAGTGGTGTTGCATCCAATACCCTCTGCTTACGTCAGATATTTGAAAGTAACCCTCTGAAGTACACACTGACTACCTGTTTCTTTAGGTTCTATAAAGTGCGCTCCTGTTTTAAGACAGTATGAGAAAAAAAATACATGGGGTACATTACTTCATGTACTCTTTTGCAGAAAAGCTGTCGCTAAATTAGTGTGTTTTCTTAGTGTATTTCATTCTTAGCAAGATGAAAGAAATAGTCCTTTGAAGTACAAGTCATGTATTTTACAATTATAATTGAGGGTCTTATCCATCAAAAATGTCATTAAAACCTTTACCTTTGTTTTATGTTGTGTGTTTTTACTACAACCTTTAAAATGTGGAGAAATAAAAACACATAAATAAAATGATTGTTAAAAGACTGTATTTAATAGTGTGGTTAAAAGATAAAGTTGATACAACTTCAACTTGACACAATAAAATTAGATATAGAATGTTGAATGCAAAAGAGCAATGATGATAAAAACCAACCAAACAAAAAAAACCTCAAAAAACAACAAAAATATCTTACCTTAATAAATCCTTTATAATCTGGCTCCAAAGTTTCCTCTCTTGCCAATAGCCTCACGTATTCTATTGCTCTGATAATACAGGTATGTACGTGACTCTGTACCAGGGTTTCTCAACCTCAGCACTGAACGAACACACCCTACACCCCACACTTCTTTGTTTTGAGGGGCTGGCTATCCTTTACACTGGGGATGTTTAGCAGCATCCCTGGACTCTACCCATTACACGCCAGTAGCAATGGCCCCCACAACCCACATGTTGCGACAATCAAAAGTGTCTCCGGATATTGTCCAATGTCCCCTGGAGAGGGAGAATGTAAAATCCCCCCCATTTGAGAACTGCTCTATACTCTTGTAAACACTGTTCCCACTACCTGAAATAACTTCCTCCGTCTCTGCAGAAAACTGCTACTCATTTTTCAAGACCTATTTTACATGTTACTTCCAGTGTGAAGTTTTCCTCTAATCAAAGTTAGTAATTTCTTCCTCTTTCTTCCTCTTATACCACTCACATTCTTGTTTTTCTATTTAATTACATAAGACTATACATGTTCTACCTTTCCATCTAGATGGAGAGAACCTCCACCTTACTTATTCATTGTGTTTTTGATTATTTTAGGTGTTCAACAAGGTTTATTAATAAATGATTATGAGCTTTCTATAAAATAACCATGAGCTCCCATAATGTTCCCATTGCCGAGGGGAAATCTGGTTCATAGAATGATGTCTCACGTTGAGCAATATATAATTATCTGGTTCTTTTTTGCCTTTGTCCTGGGAAATGGGAATTAAATTCTATACTAAATTTTAGCAACCCAAGATTCTTGGTATATCTAGTTCTCTAATATTTTTATTTGATCTTTATTTAGATTTACCTTTGAATCATTAGTCAGGATGCTTTGCCCTCAGGAGTTGTTCCAAATTCTTTTTGGAATGTGAACAGATAAAACTTAGGAACACAGAAATATAAAACCACAATTTTATACCATGAAGACCGCATCTTCCAAGAATAAAAATGAAAAAGATGGACTGAATTACTCTGATCTACATTGAACAGTAATTTCCAACACCGATTCTACGTTAAATCAGCATCTCTCCAATTATTTCAAGAGATGTCATAAAATTTCCAAAGAAAAACTTGGAAAAACCTGGTTTAATTTTGTGTGTAAATACGTTATGCATCTAGATGATATATATGTAAGCCAACACTTTCCTGGGAGAAAGGTTAATGAACCAGGAACCTGGAAATATCAAACAAGAACAACAAAAAAATAACAAGTGTCATACTCCAAAAAGGCTGGAAATCACTGACAAGGAGAAACCTCCAGAATATTCTGTGCCCCAAGGCTAGTCTTCCATATCAGCAGCTTTTGTAGCCTGCATATCCACATCATTTCTTCAATGTTGGACTTGGTCTCTGTAGCCACAATTATTTTTTTAAATCTTAGCAATGACAATTTTTAAATATTAGTCCTAACTTTCTAATGAAATTAATCATTTTAATTCATAGTTCTCCTACAAAAAACACAGGGTAAAAACACATTTAACTTAGTGCCCATAGTTAATTCAGAAAGCAAGGCAATTAATTAATCAGGAAAGCAGCATCCACCTATATTGGAATAGAGAAACGTCACGGAATAAATATTCCAATCCAATATCCTCGTGGCTGACAAGTTTCTATTATTAAACTGCTAACATGTTTATTTCCTCCACAATAGCTGGATTTTTGTCATGAATATGCATTAAGCCCTGCAGTTATTAGCCCTGATGACTAGGTGACAGTGAGGACACTACTTGAGAATTTGCATTTGACAGATCATTGACACAAAGTCACAGTTCCCTTTTTTTTTTTCCCTCTTCACTTAAACAGGAATCATGCAATAGGAAATGAACTGGAGCTATTAGAGATTATTCAGGTTTAATAGCACACATCCTTTTAGCTGGCGTTAGAACAATACACAATGTGGCAGAGTTAAACAGAGGCATCAATTATACTCTCAGACCTGTTAATATTTTTGACAATATTTAAATAGCACATCCCTTCAGGGCATGGCTTTTCTGCCCTCTCAGTTACACACCTGTCAAGTGTTTAATTTGCCAAAGGGAAACAGTTTGATTTCTAAGGGCAGTCTTAATACGGAAGAAGCAAATTGGAAAAATTAAACATTATTGAATAGAAGTAATGGGAAGGATCTGAAGGGAAAAAAATAGAAGGCTTAATTCAACATGGCACGTCGGCATCTGTCATTAATACAACAATATGATCATGTTCCCAATATGGTGCATATACCTTGGGCTTTCCAATTATTCCCTCCCTTTGCTTTTTAAAAGACAGAATGATGGCAGAGGAAAATCAAAGGGGTCAACATTTCCAGTAATAATAAAAAAGATGGAAACAGTTAACTTGCTCCTATTGTGCATATAAAATTATACATTTGAAAACATAATTTAGGTATAAGATAATAAATAAAAGCTAGACATGCATCAGATTTGTGTAGCTACTGGATTAAAAACACAAAACAAATGTCACTCCTTAGATGCATTACTTAAATATTAAATTATAAATATCAATAAATTAGCAGTTGGTAAACTATATAGAAAATTTAAATCTAACATGATAACGTCTAGAATATTTAATGTTTAAACTTTAAAACAGAAAATATTATTTTAAGTTTTTGAAAATTTTCTCTAGTCACGCAAGGAAAAAAAATTGGTTAAGTTAACAAATGAAACTGAATTGGTAAAGAACGGAGAGTAAAGTGAAGAGTCACAAAAAATGTGGGAAATTATCAATAGTTTCAACCGACATAAAGTCATGGCATCTAGGGCATTTTTACCCTTGGGGGCAGGGGGAGATGTGAGATAAGCTGCAGGGTCAAATAAGGGAAAGGGCTGTGCCTTGGCAGCCAAGGAGCGTGAGTTGTAGCTCTGGCTCTACTCTTCTAAACCACTCTGCTGTAATAAGCAGGGGGAAGAACACATGGTTTCCTTGGTCCCTTTCAGTATTTGAAGGGGTGACCAATGAGCCAAAAAGTCCAAAGTCATGTAAGACACGCCTACAGAATTCACAAACATCACAGCTTACGTAGCCTTGAAATACAGTTGACCCTTGAACAACACAGAGGGTAGGGGCACGGCACCACCCCACACACAGTCGAAAATCCACGTATAACTCTGAATCCCCCAAAACTTAACTACTAGGAGCATACTGTTAACCGGAAGTCTTACCCATAACATAAACAGTCACTTAACACATATTTTGTATGTTCTATGTATTATATACTGCATTCTTACAATAAAGTAAACTAGAGAAAAGAAAATGCTATTAAGAAACGTCATAAGGAAAAGAAAGTACATCTATGTGCAGTTCTAACCCATGGTGTTCAAGGGTCAACTGTATACTAGCTTCTAACATTTAATACAATGAGATGACACTGTCCATAGTCCTAGACTATGAGGCTCAATAATATCATGCTCAATAATTTCCAAAGAAATTTCAGCTGAATCACGTGGGACCCAAACAGTTTTAGAGCCCATATTCTACTTCCATTTAGAAATGACAAAACAAGCTCAACAACAAGTAGGCCCATTTCTCTCCTCCTTTCAGCAGACATGGTAAGTATGAAAGCTATTCCCCTTACACAAGGCTGGCTAGCAGGGAAATTTCAACAGTTGCCTCACTGGACTAATGGTATTCCCTAACACACTTACTAGTACTTTTTCTTTCAACTTTTCATCTCATTCTAATCATATTTTCACATAATACACTAAGGGGAGACATCGTCACACTCTCTAGAGACCAGATAATTTTCCACACCATAATTACACTAATATTCATGATATTGGTTTCTCCAAAAGTGTGCCAATCCATTCTGAAAATGAGTACCTACAACCAATCTTTTCAATAATTTACAAAGGAAACAAACACAACTACATACAATGAAACTATCTCTGTTTCTTAATTCATGGCCATAACTTTTAAAATCATTAGGTAGAAATTCACTTGAGAAAAATATTTTTAGAGATTCTTCTTGATCTACTTACTTAATTTTGGGGGGCTACTAAAATATCTAGATTAAGAAGTTATATGACATTAAACAAATTCCTTCTCTATTGCTACTATTTGTTCTTTTTGCATTTGGCATATTTTGGGTTTTTTTGTTAATTGGAGCTGTTCTTTCACTGAATTATGAAACTAGTCTACAGGTTTCATTTTAAACTTTTAAGGCAGAATATTTGCTAGCAAGTCACCCATAAACATCAGATTAATGCTAAAAACATCAGAATGAGAATTAACTTGGACTAAAGACATAATTAGACTGACTTCAAACCTTGTGAGGATAGCAACCATTTAAAAAATATTTTTTAAAAACCTGAGAAATGGTGATTAAGTAAGTTCAAAGACCATCTGACTCCAGTTTTCATTCTGTCATTGTGATATGTTTCAATTTTAATATAAATGCTAGGACTTTTTAATGTTCATAATTTTTACAGAAATAAAACACTGTGTTAACATTTAGAAGTCCTAATGTTTATCACCATCTGATGCTGTCACGGGAGCAATTGCTACTTACACTTTTCAGAAGTGAGAATTGCAGTTCCTCTAACTGATGACAATGTAATTACTCCTTTTACTGTCAAAATAGAGGTGATTTCCCTTCCTCACATACATGATTACACATGCAAATCCAGGCTCATCTGAAATCATGTAAGTTTACTGAATGTCTGAATCTGAATGAGCAAAATCACATGAACCATGAGTCCTAGTGATGATGGAAACCAAGCTACAGTCATCCACCCTAAACATATTTTCATCATCCCCTTCTCCTGTAGGAACTCATTCTTCCGTATCCACACAGCCTTCAACACAATGTCATGTCATCTACAATACACTGCAACAACCATCACAAAAATAACTGTGGGTGGGGGGAAGCCACAGTTAATCTGAATGTCTCATTTGGAGGTTTAAATCAGGAGTCCTCAATCCCCAGGCCACGGACTGGTACCGGCCCACGGCCCGTTAGGAACCGGGCCGCACGGCAGGAGGTGAGCGGCGGGTGAGCGAGCGAAGCTTCATCTGCCGCTCCCCATCGCTCCCCACGCTCGCATTACTGCCTGAACTGTCCCCCCACCAACCCCCGCGTCCGTGGAAAAATTATCTTCCACGAAACCGGTCCCTGGTGCCAAAAAGGTTGGGGGCCGCTGGCTTAAATGACTTCATTAACTATTCATTAACACACACAAAAATCAGCCTTTCAGAAAAACACGAGACTTTCACAAGCTCTACGCAACACCACAAAGGCCTCCTGTGAGTGCACCATGTCTTACCTGGTCTTTCAGCTGCTGTACAGAAGTCTGAAGGTTCAGAATCTGGCTGAAGAGTGGGCTCTGCAACACTGACTTGAGAAGGTTCAGTTTGTCTTCATTTGCTACATCCCCGCGCTCCCGCAGCTTGGCCTGCAAGCGCTCTGCCGCCTGCAGGGCCCGATTTTTGTCTAAACCAAAGAGCAGCATTAGACAGTAACAGGATTCGAAAGACAGGCATCAAACCATGCTTATAGAAATCCTAAAGCTATTCCTTTCCAGAGCTCAAAATAGACTCAGAAAAAAAAGAAGGGTCTAAAACATGTCACTATGAATATATTCTTCAAACCTTGAAATCTCTAGTAAGAAAGTTTGACAGCAGGGAACTGGTTATAGTGTACGCTACATGCAACTAATTGTAAAGTACAGAAACTAATTCAGATGAAGCATATTTGAGTTCCAATACCAGCTATTTCATCTCTAATGAAAACCACTCTGTCATCTTGTAAATGCTGACATTTCCACTCTTTAAAAAAACTTATATGTAAGAAAAATTAGAAGTATAACTAATAAGTGGAGGTGAATAATGTTACTGATGAGTTATAACGTCCAAAATATGACAATTTCATATATTAAGGGGCAAAGCATTGTATATTTGTGAATTTACTTGAAAATACATCACAATAATGCATATCCCTTCAAAAACACAATTTTTTAGTATTTTAAATGTCTTACCCCCAAAGTAAGATATTTATTTGCCAAAGTAAATATCTTGAATTAGCATATCCTTAATAATCCTAGCATCTTGCAAGCATGCTTCTACCAGATAGTTTCTACCACATATAATAGTTAAAAATATCTCCCCAAACCCTACTCTCGCTCTCTTTCTCTCCCTTACTTGTAAGTGAAGCCACATTAGTTTTTAAAAAAATGGAGACTGCTCAGATATATGTCCTAACAGATTCATGATGGTAACAAGTGTCTCTATTAAAATATATTTGCCATATCATAGTAATCGAAAAGAGTGAGAATTATCACCAGAGTCATTTTCGATAGCACCAAATGTAGAATTATGCACGAATGGGGAAATTAAAACATGAATCAATGTCGACCAGGAGTTCACAAACACAAATTTAAAGAAACAATATTTACTCATTTAGTAAGTCCCCTACACATTAACCTTCAAGTTGCGAACTTTCAAAGATGCGAACGTGCATCTGGTTCCAGCAAGGAACCAGAACCTGTGCCATCGACGTCAGGCGTGAGTGAAATTGCAGCTTGCCCTCCATCTCCTATTGGTGATGATCCTTCAGCTCTACCATCTCCCACCTCCTCTCCCTCCTCCAGTCAGTGACTCTTCTTGCCTGTTCACTCGATGCCAGCCCTTGTATGCCAGCTGTTGTACTGTACTACTGTACTTTTCAAGGTACTATAATGTAAGATTAAAAATGTTTTATTTTCTGTGTTTGCTTGTTTTTTACGTATTATATGTGTGAAACGTATTATAAACCTATTACAGTACAGTACTATATAGCCGATTGTGTTAGTTGGGTACCTAGGCTAACTTTGTTGGACTTACAAACCAATTGGATTTACGAACCTGCTCTCATAACGGAACTCGTCCATATGTAGGGGACTTAACTGTATGAAGAATTTAAAAGCAAATAATAGTAAAGATATGCATGAGAATTTTATTCTGGGTCATATTTCCCATGGTTATCTCAGAATACAAATCTAGTATTAATTCCCATGTCAATTCTTGAAAAGTATACAACTCAGTAATAACTTACAGAATGAAGATTATAAGGTAATGATTTATATAATTCTGTATTTCCCCTTTGCTGTCCACTTTCTTACGAGGAACTTTCCTATGTGGACTGGTAGTCTTTATGATTTGTGACTTTAGTATAAAATAGGTGATGCAGGAAATGTACATCCATGCATTCTTACTACGGGCATAGCACCAGGAACAAGAGTCAAAGTAATGATCCCCATGATCACAAAAACAGCTCCTTCTCCTTTCCTGCCACCCACTCTCCCCACCCTTCCCTCAAAACCTGCAGGTGTCAGACCACCAGCCGTGATCATCAAGGCACCAAAGTGAAATCCAGATACCTTCCAATAATCATACCCAAAGAGCTCCCTGGAAAAGGTGAGGACTGCAGTGCCAGAGGAGGGACGATGAGGGACTGGGTGTACCATACCTGATACACCTGAAACTAGTTCTATAAACTAGCGTCTCTAAAACTAAAGAGCAGTGTGAAAAAAAGATTAACACATGAGTCTAGAGAATTTGGATATTTCAACCTAAATTATCTCATGTACAAATTAAATTGCCTTAAATTGTCACTTGAGTTTGTCAACCTAAGTGTTTGTTACTGTTTTTTTTTACCAACTTAAAAGCAAAGCTCAGTAGTATTTCACCTGCCAAGAATAAATTAAAAATAAGACACGGGCAATGATCTTCCAGTATTAAAAAAATTGTTAAAACTTTTGGTGCTATCCAGAAACAAACATTAACCAGAACTGGTTTCATAAATCAGAATTGGGTTTACATTAAGTTTTATTAAAACCCATAATTGGTAGAACATTTCATATGCTCTCAACTTTTGCTTATAAATGATGTTTTTGATAACACTTCATATGAAATCATCCAAATATAGAAACACATTACCCTAGTACAATGCTAGTGGAAAAAAAAAATTTTAACTAAGTTACTATAGACAGAATCCAGATATGTAGAACACACCATATTTCAAAGATCCCAATGCAAGGAGTTTCAATTACTATCAAAATGGTCAGGAAGAAATAGGTCTTACCTATAGTTTCTAACATTTTTCCCAAGTTCAGTGTCCTTCTCTACAATGATTATGAACAGCAACTACAAGGAACTCTAAGGAGAAAAGAAAATGGAATGGTTATGTTTTACAACTTTAAAATTATATTCTAAAACCAAATACTCTAAAAAGCACTTGATACTACTATGATTCCTTCGACCATTAAAATCTTGTTGAGGTAACTTAAGATAGTTTTCTTTATAGGCAAAAAAAGTAATCATTTTAGGATTTATTCAAAATTATATTTGCAGATAATAGTTGTATAATAAGGTAAAAGGCATAAAATCTGTTTTAAATAAGATAAGTATCCAAAATATTTCCTTAAGAGCTTCTCAACACAGACCACTATAACCCTGGATTCACTTACAGATCCTTACCCACAGAGGAAGGCATTTACTTGGCTCCACATGAGAAATTTCATAGGCAAAAAATAAATAAAATGTAAAAAATAGAATATATGATCCTGCCTTTGAATGCTCAGTCTTAACTGGGAAGATGATTCAGACACACCAATTAAGAAATGAATTGTGACACTCGGGCGGTAAGTGAATCAATGCAAGATAACACATTAAATCACAGACGAAAAACTGAATAAAAGAGAGCACAACGTTGAAAAGATTTTTAGAGTTTTCAAAATACCCTCCTGTCAATAATCTCTCTTATTCCCACTCAAAAAAATCTTCTCAACTCCTTCAACCCACACAGATTTCATCTTTCTCTGATAATACTCATCTAGGCTATTTAAAGTACCAGATACAGATCTCCGCTGACAATATCCACACCACTAACCCATCTTTAACCTTTGCTGTCCAGCAGTTTTGCCCAACTGATTCCAAGTTACATCTATCCTTTACCTTGCGGAAAACCCTGAGTCATTAGGAAGTCAGTGGGTCCTTTCTTCAATGCAGAAAAGGAATCCACAACCAGACATCCTCACTTTTCATCTGGAAGATGAGACAGTGGATTTCTCTGAGAAGGGACAAGTTGCCCCCTGTAATCTCTTTAAGAGAGAATGCATTTGGGAAAAAAGGAAGAATGTGACGTACACAAGCAGATGCACAGACCATCAATGCCTGCAGTCAGCTCTGTGTAATCACTGAGAACATTACTTATTGACTTTCCTTAACCCAGTTTAGAATATAACGATTTAAAATAACTCCATTTCAAATAGTCAAACAGCTCAACTAGTGGCACTTGTTTTAGAAAGTGCCCTGGTGTCAAGAAAAGAGGGCACTAACCTGGATTGAAACCTCAAGAGTGGTGCGGCCTTGAGCAAGGGGCCTATCATCTGAACCTTAGTTTCCCAGAAAACACACTTACTCTTTGGGTATGTAATGATAAATGAGATTAAAAATATATATATACCAATTTCCAGCTCAGTGCAAAACTCCTAATTCTAAAATATATATTTAGAATTAATGCTGAGCCCATGTATTGAATAGATTAGCATTCCAATGCCAGGCCTTGCATAGTTTCATGGGGCAAAATATAGGGAGATCTTTAAAATAGTTATATTTTGTATTCTTATTTACAAGGAGAATATAATAGTCCTTCATAAAATAGAATATTATTAGGTCCCCTCTCAAAAAATTATTAACTTCTGACAAAAAAATAAAAGGAAAGATACCCCAACAGAAGGAAGCCCAGGTCTACAAAGGTGTATTTAATGCAACCGCCCAAGAGGAAGCATGACGGCAGTGAAAGGGCATGGACAAGGGAGTCTGATGACCTGAGTTAAAATTTCAGCTTGACCATTTACTAGCTATACACCCTTGTTAACTCACCCATCTATCTCTTCTGAACTTGGAAATCTCTAATTACAAGTGATTGGTATTCATAAAGTTTTGAAAGGGTAAAATTATATGCATGGGTGCTTGGTATACACAATAAAATTTAGTTTTCTCCTCTTTCCCCTATGAAAAACTAACTCAGAAAGATAAACAGTATTCATGACTTGGCGAGGGAGGGGGATAGGCCTATGGATTTAGAGGCCCACTGATTTATGAGGATTCTGCAGAGAAAGCACAGAGTAAGCAGTTCCCAATTGAGAAAAACACTGGCGTCCAAAAGTTCACCTACAAGTCAGGTCTGTGGAAGCGGAATTACTTTTTTTTTTCCAGAGAAACCCTCACCATTAAAGGTTTTTTTTTTTTTTAAAAAAGCTCAATTCAGCTGCAAGTCATTGACATTAGTTTCCAGGTGAGAGCTCCATTCCTCTGGATTTCAGTATTAAAAAATTAGTTTCACAGTTTGTCTTCTCTGCTCTGATGTCCCTCAAATAAACAGATAACTATTCTGATTTCAGCAGGACAGAGACAAGAAGTCGAAAAAAATGTTCCTTTCTATGCCTTATACTCACTCCAATGGCAAGTATTCAGTTTTTAAGTGTAAAACTCATTTGTAATCACAGAATTTTTGAGATTAGAGAGACGGCACCCACTCCCATCAAACTGCAGACATGAATTCTCTTCCTCACCCTTTCACCGCCCCACCAACACCCTTCCCTCTTTACCCATCTCAACATTGTATGAAAATAGAACGGTACCTGGAGGATAACAGTGGGTCATGGCCATTGGATAAGACATAAAGAAGGCTCAATACATTTCAGAAGAATGCCAAGTTCTCTGGGTTTTTCTGGGCAATTCATGCCAGCAGTGATGAATCAGAGGGGCAGTAAAGAGGCGAAGTAAGATGTGGGTACAAGAACAAAGAGATGGACACGAATGCTGGGGCAGAAGCAGTGGTAATAACGGCATAACGGCAACCACACAGCACCTATTACATTCAGATCCGGGCACTGTTCAAAGCATGTTACCAAATTAAGTCCTTTAATCCTTACACAATCTACTCACTGTACAAATGTGGAAACCGAGGAACAGAAACGTTCAGTAACTTGCCCCACTGGTAAGTGATGAAGCTAAGATTTGAACCCAGGCAGTTTGGTTCCAGAGTCAATTAATTTAGCTTCTACGATATACTGCCCCTTGATAAGAAGAAGACTCACCTTACCATTCTCTTTCCTCTATCCAAGTTCAACATTGTGTAGACCTTGCTCTACACAGGAGAAGCTAAAAAAAGAAATGGGGGCCCGAAGTGAATGAAGTCTGAAAGGGACTGGTTCAGACAATTTAACATAGCCCACAATCCACACAAAGGTATGAAGAAGTCAGAGTTAAGGATTTTAGACACTATGGGTAGGTACATCAAAGAAAGATCAGTAATATTCCCCATTTATATAATGACCATATATGTTTAAACAAATCACTTCTGAAATTCAAGATTTTAAGAAAAATCCCCAAGAAAAAATAAGCCTCTTTGTATTAATATTCAAAGTACCTTTAAAAATATGGCTATTATATGTCAAAGTACTAAATCCCTCAACACAATGAGAATAAGAATATTCAAATAGTATAGAAAATACTAGCTTCTATACAGTAGCCCCTCTAGCTACTGTTTATATACTCTGCTTATAGCCATATCACTATTTAGCTATAAATGAGCCTGTCTATTTCAGTAGCCATAGCACTCAGAACTACAGGACATACCAATAATGCATCAATGAATTCAGTGCCTATGAAGCACTACAGTGCTAGGCAAGTGCTGTTTCCATACATTACATCATGGGAGCTGGGGCCCCAACCATCTTGCTCTCCACAATATCCTCCACTGCCTGGCACATTATTCTCTCCATTTTCCAGATAAGACAACAGAGGAAAGGAAGAGGCTGAGGTCTTACTCAGAGTCACAGAGCTAGTAAGCCAGAAATCTTAGATTTGAATCCAACTCTGTTTGATTCAAAGCCCCCACTTACTCAATCACACTATCCCTTATTTTCCATATTGTTATAGGAAAAAAGAATGTGCAGGGCAATGTATAACACTGTTAGCATTTGTAAAAAAGAAGAGGAGGGAAAACATTTGTATAAGTCAAATTAATATGTGCATGTTTATGAAAGCATAGACTATTCCTACAAGCTTTCCAAAGGCACTAATGGTGGGATGTAGAGAGCTGGAGGACATTAGGAGAAACTTATTCTGACCTGCACTTCTTCTGAGTTTGAAAAATTTTGTGTCAATATAAGGTGGCCAGATTTAGCAAATTAAAAATACAGGATACCTAATTTAATCTGAAATTCAGATAAATGAATAAATTTTTAGTGTAAGTCTATCTCATGGAATACTTAGGATACAGTCATACTAAACACTAAATTGTTGATTATCTGAAATTCAAATTTAGCCAGGCATCCATTATTTTATCGGGCAAGCCTACTTATGTACATATTGTCTTACAAAAAAAGCAAATTTTTAAAATCATTTTTAATTTAAGGACTTTATGCTTCTTGCAGAACTTTAATATAATGACAGAGTTGCCAAATCCTTTATAAATCTCTAACCATTTTAGCTGTGACCATATGATTCTCCAACAACTGGTTGATAACACTAGTTTCAGTCGAGGACAAAAATAAGACAGCTTCTTTCGTTTCTTTTAGAAACAGAAACTGATTAATTAACAAATCATTTTACTTTTCAACAAGTTGTACTGCTATATGTAGGCACAGCTTTTGTGTAGTAGAGAATCAGTGCCTGAAACATAAAACAAATCATTCTGCCCAACACAGATTATATGGCAACTAACAAGTGAAAATATGTCTTACGCTAAAAATAACTCTACTAAGAGAAACTGCCCCAAATGCATACAATTTTCCAGTTATCTTAAACAATTCTGACTGTAAAAGGAGTACACCATTAAGAGAGCTTGCTGCAATGGTTTGTGGCTTGTCAAAGTCACTTAGCGTCTGTTAATGCATTTAAATTTAGCATTTGTCTCATTCTTAGCTGCCTCAGCACTACCTGAAGTTAGCAGACAAGTACAAGGCTGTAGTCATCTGCAGGTAGTTTGTCATAAAGTCAATTGGCCATGACAGCAAAACTTACACTTGCAGTCATAATTCATATTCTAGGGTAACGTTACTGAACTACTGTTACAGGAGCACAGAAACATCCCACTACCCACAACGTCATGCAATCATCCAACAGAAAACAGTCAGCTCTTCTTAGCATCTGTTCTTTAGAACTTCTCCCTCATTTTTACAGGCTTGATCAAAAAAGCATTTGTGAACAAAACCTTGCTTTCAAGTTGACATTTATGAATCTCTCCGAATTCCTTCAGTAGAATTTATTAATTCTTTTTTGCTCCCCCAAATCGAAGAAAATCAAGTTTCAAGGAACCTTGCTTTTACAGCATAAGGCAAATACTGATTGATGGTCTTGTCCTTCCTTTATAAAATGGAAAGATAAATTACCTGTCCAAAATGAATATGCTGAGGGGGCCACAGGGTTAGAAAAGAACTCAAATTCTGTTGTTTATTGATTCAGCAACTCACAGGGCTCCTACATGATGAACATGTTGTTAGGTGAGAGAATTAGAGGAATGAGGACACAGTCTGGGAACTCACGGGCCAAATGAATGGAAGAAAAAATAAGTAAACAGACACTTAAAATATAAGAAGACAAGAGAGGGATGCCATCAAACCCAAACTGAAGAGAAAGGGAAAGCTTCCCGGAGGCAGAGACTCCTGCATAGAATTCTAAAGAACAGGTGGGAGTTAGGGCAGAACGGGAGATAGAAGAGCTCCCCACGTAGAGGCAAGTGTACCTAGCACCTTTCTGAGCATTGCAAGTAGTTACTTATGCCTGGACCAGGCCTGAAGGAGAAGGAAAGACAGAGGTGATGAGGCTAGAGATGTGGGTACAGGCTAAATCAGTGAGGGCCCTGCACGCCATTCTTGGAGAGTTTAGATATGTAATACTGAAGTTTGTTTCGGTACAGTGAGTGACACAATCAAACTTTGTTTTAGAAAGATAACTCTGGTGATAGTGTGGAACACCTATAAAAGGGGGAAAAAAGACTGGAAACAAGAAGGTCAGGTAAGAGGCATTTTCAAAAATAGAGATGAAAGTGAAAAATAAATGAAAATGGGAGACAGATTTGAGGAATTAAGAGCTGTAAGCGACAGGACCTGGTAAAGTGGAGGTAAGGCAGATGAGTCTAGGATGAATCCCAGCTTTCCTGCTTGAGTTATTGATCAGATGGTAATACTAACCACTGAATAGAGGATATTAAAAAAAAAAAAATAGCAGGTCAGTGGTATGACTGTTCTAGAAATAAAGCACTATAGTGATCAAGAGTTTAAAAGGCTGGGTTATACAGTACCTCATAACACTGCGATGGACTGAACTGTATGCCTCCAAAATTCATATGCTGAAGCTGAAACCCTCAATGCGATTGTATTTGGAGATAGCACTTTTAGGAAGTAATTAAGGTTAAATGGGATCATAAGAGTGGGGTCCTAAACCAAGAGGACTGATGGCCTTATAAGAAGAGAAAGATATCTATCTCCTCTCTCCCTCCTTCCCCCACTCTTACCCTCCTTCCCCCTCACCACATGCAAGCACCAAAGAAAAGCCATGTTTTTTCTTTGGAAGGACACAGTGAGAAGGTGACCATCCACAAACCAGGAAGAGAGCTCTCACCAGAAACCAAACCCTGCCAGACCTTGAGGTTGGACTTCCAGCCTTCAGAACAGTGGGGAAATAAATTTCTGTTAAGCCACCCAGTCTATGGCATTATTTACAGCAGCCTGAACTAACTAATACAGATTTGAATCTTCCCACAGCCCCTGCTCCAAGGAATATGCCATTACACACTATGATATGCCCCTTTCCTTCAACCATAACCAGGGGAACAAGGGGTGGGCCCCTCACCCAAGGGAAGACAATCTAAGTGCTGATCTAAAAGGCAGAATTGGGGTACAGTCTCTCTCTTGGGAACCAGAGAGAATAAACCAATTAGTGGTGGAGCTAGAGTGGAAAAGATACAAGGAGCATGAGTAAAGAATGAAGAGGCTAAGATGGGGCACATGCAAGCTTGAGTTAAGAGAGACTAAAACAAATAGAGACATGGATAAAGACAGAAGAACACAGCTGACATTAGGAGAGAGGCAGGTATTCCTTGGGAGACCCAACACAGCCAGTGAGAGGGAAACAGTAATTGGCCCCTAAGATGCAGAGTCACTGACATCCATTCTTACAGTGCACTCCATTTTGCCAGAGGTAATTAGTATGAGTCTCTGTTTGTTCCATTCAAACACACCTAACTATTACAGGCTGCTTTGGTATAGCATCATACTATCACATCCCAAACAAACCAATATCCTGCTTAAGAAGTACCCTTCCTCCTTTAACTAATTCATGTGGATTCTCTACTTCTAATAAAGATTTGAAGGAGCTTACAAGCAAAGATAACTTTAATAGGACCACTGAGATAATTAAGATTTTACAGGGGAGATAGTTACATCAGAAAAACAAAGCATAAGGAACTGCTACTATGGTGGGTGAATAAAATACTATATTCAGTTTTGATCAGAGCCTGAGAAAAGCCATCAGGTTTCAATCAAACAAATCATAAATCCATTGTTGAAAAAGGAATGTGAGATCCGACTGACAAGGTTTCATTCTATAAATGAAACCATAGTAACTGTAGAAAACATTTACAAATAATGCAAATATTTCTGGCTAAAATATTCCAGTCAAAGAAGAATAGAAATACTTTCACTTCAAACTCCACTAGAAAAATAAGCCAAATATGCATGTTAAAAATTGAAAGTAACACTTAAAAAAACAGAAATGGAAACTATAATTTATAAACCAGGAGAAAAAAGATGGAACAAAGAATACTAAGCAATCTAAAAGAGGCTGGGAACAGAGAAGAAAAGAAAAAAGATAAAAGCATAGTAAACAAAAAACACAAAACAAGAGGACTGAAATAAATTCAGATATCCATATTCCCAACAAATATAAATGGGTTAGACTCACTTACTAAAGAACAGACTCACAATCCATATATCAAAAATGAAAATGGGGCTTCTGTGGTGGCGCAGTGGTTGAGAGTCTGCCTGCCAATGCAGGGGACACGGGTTCGAGCCCTGGTCCGGGAAGATCCCACATGCCACGGAGCAACTGGGCCCATGAGCCACAATTACTGAGCCTGCGCGTCTGGAGTCTGTGCTCCGCAACAAGAGAGGCCGCGATAGTGAGAGGCCCGCGCACCGCGATGAAGAGTGGCCCCCGCTTGCCGCAACTAGAGAAAGCCCTCGCACAGAAACGAAGACCCAACACAGCCAAAAATAAATAAATAAATAATTTTTTTTAAAAAGATGAAAATGAAAGTTGCAGAATACAGTTTGATGTCGCTTAATCTATAATTTTTACAGAATATAAAATAATAATATATGCTACATATAAATAGGTATATATGTGCTTTCATCATTTCAACAATGAATTAAAAAGTCATTCTAAAATTACAGTTATGATTACTTTTAGAGGTGGACAGATGGAAGTAGTAGCTTTAGATCAGAGAGAAGTCAAAAGGGGACTTTAGCTTTCTCTATATTTTTAAGGAAACTATACTTTTAGAATGTTTAAACTTATATATGTAAAAAGTAATTGGGTTGAAATATTTATGGATAAAATGGTGAAATGTCTGGGATTTGCTTCCAAAAAATGAAAGAGGACAGAAGAAATAAGACTGGCCATGAACCCGTGGCTGTTAAAACTGAATGATGGATACATGAGGAGTCACTGTAATATACACAGTGCAAAATGTACATTTTAAGTTTTTCATAATAACAATTAGAAAAATAAGAGAGTGTCAGTAAACATATGAAAATGTTAATACCTAATTTTGGAGGATAGGACTAGAGCTGGTTATTTCCTTCTTTATTCACAATTTCTCAAATTCTCCCTAGCATCTTTCCTCAACAAAAAAAGATTTCACTTCAAACTACTAAATTACTTGGAAAAAATTTTGTACCATTGGTAAATGCTACCAGAAAGATAATTTCTTCAGGCTAGATTACTTATACTCCAACAAAATGAAAGGAAATATTATGAAAAGACTTTTCCAAAAATTAGTATCGTATAAGGAATTTTAATTTTTACCATTAAAAACAAAGCTTATTCTGATTTTCTCATGGCTACTCTGCTTCTAGTTTTACCAAGCCCTTTTAGATAACAGCCTTAGAAGCAGATCTTATGGCCCGGGATTAGCCAATTCCATGTGACAGAGCTAGCAGCAGGCAAGAAGTGATGAATGACTACTGCTGTTCTAGTTTTGAACATATACACAGTGCAAACCAAAATCCCCACCTTTGGAAATTGATGGGTGAACCCAAGAGAGTACATAAATATAAATCTGCTTCGGTTGAAAGAAAACTTATCTTTCATGCATATGCAAATGATGATTCAATATTATGAACAGTCATATAATATATCTAAGCTAATATTATAATATGGGCAAGTGGCATATTAATCCACAATTATGTGGACATACATAAATTACAATCATTACTTTGACTAAGAATCCACATACTCTATACAAATTTTGGTGAAAATAATATCAACTTATTCCTTTTCCTAGGAATTTCCTAATAGGGAGGAAAAAAACCTATTGAAAAGGAAAATATATATAATTTAGATATTAGGATATTTTATTACTTCTAGATACACTTACACGACAATGTGTTTATACTAACAAACATGGTCATTGGCTATATTTTGGTTTTGAAAGCTACTTCCTTTTATTTTTAAGATTGTTGGATTGAGGAGAAGGGCTAACTGTCCTTTCAAATAGTATAACATGTTCTATCCTTAACTGCAGATTCCCTAAAAGCACAAAGATACTAACTTTAAAAGGACATTTCACCAGATTAATATCCACTTCCAGAATTATACACTTATATTTTGTGATGCTTTTGAGTCAAATTCCCTTATTAACTGCTCACACCTAAAGATGAAGTCAATTTTATGGTTGAAAGGAGCCTCAAAAAACATGTAGGTCACATACAAGCTCAAGTTTGCTGAGGTTTGGTTCTATAACAAACCAGTGGTGTGCCAGGCTGCTATATATTACTCAACTGACTATTTGAAAGGCTGAGCTTTTTTTTTTTTAATATACTAGACAAACCAATTCCATTTATATTCCATTGTATTATATTTATTTCCTTCCTCCTCCACCATCATCCATATTTTTTTAAAAGAACAACCAAACACACACACACACATTTTCTCTCTCTCGCTCGCGCCCTCTCCGTCTCTCTCTCTCTCTCCTAGAGAACTAGAGATTCCAATACCTTCTCTCTGGGCACCCATTTTTACATATTTTCCATCCGTAATGTTCTCTCTTAGTACATTCCTACAGGACAGGGACCCTCTCCCCAAATCAACTCACACCAAATACGGTGACTCAGAAAAAAGATTCAGATGCTTCTGAGAATGAAGATTTAGCCTCTCTGTTCTCTCCCTAGCCAAACTCAGAGGCATTTACATTGTTGGGCAGTTTGCCCCTGTTTGCTACCACATTTTCAGTGCTACGAGCCCAGATGCAACAGGCTGCGCACGTTTGTTGGACAGAAACAGGCAGGGGGATTCCTCCAATGGCTGCCCTGCAGGCGAGCAACATGGGGCAGACATCAGACTCCAGAGGCAGCCTGGCGCACATAAAGCACTCACTCCAGCCACATAATTGTCTTGGGGGAAACCAAAAATGGGCAGGAGGATTAACTCTGGGCCACAGAATTCTCAGGTGTTATTCCTACAGTTGGCAACCAGTTCTCCAGAGAAATTACTTCATGCCTCTGCCTCCTGCCTTTTTGCCTGCCTGGAATGAGGCAATTCTCCAGTGGATCGGGCCAACAGTGTCCTCGGTGTTTAGAAAAAGCGTGAATACTCAAAGCGTCCCCATGGGACCCTGAAACATGGCCTGCAGCTGCTCTGTGTTAGGACTGATCAACTGCAGGAGGAGGTAACAGATCTCTGTCATTCCTGGCTGCCCTCTCAAGGATGATGAGTTTGTGAGATCTCAATGACGATACTGGTGCAGAACAAAACAATACGTGGCTTTGTCAGTTGTGACTCAATGATTCCTTAGGGTAAAGCCCTAAAGAACAGTGCAGAGAGACAACCTTTCCAATACAGATAAAACTGTGGAACTCAGAGATGGGAGGTGACAAGAATATTACAACCAGGCTGCTTCAACTTACCTCCCCACCCAATTAATCCATGCTCTTTACCAAAGGTCATTTCTAGGGCTTTTCCCCATAACTTTTAAAATAACTCTACTTTCACCATTTCCAAATTGCTTCTCCTGTTCTGGAATCTTTTCTACAAAAATGATGAAGCATCATCTATCACATGGCCTACCTACTTAGCTATCTTTGAGCTCTAAGTACTATACATAATTAGATATTTTTATCTTTCCCCATCAATCAGTGCCTCCTAAATTCAGTTTGTGGCTTTCCTGATTTCCCTTTGCTGAACTTGGATGGGAACAAAGATAAAGTTTACAAACTTTACTCAGAAAAGGGCAGCCTCAAATTTCTAATAGGAAATCCTCTGGGAAGAAAACAACATACTGTAGTGATATTTAACGTGGCTGTTTTCCTCTCCTGGACTATGCCTGTGGTGACTAGAGGTCTGCATTCCCTGTTGGTTTAGTTCCAACTCTTTGCACAGAGGAGAACCAGGCATATACGAGAAGAGCTTGTGAAAGATCATGCTCTCTTTCTCTGAGTCCATTCTTTGTAATAATTTTCATGAAAAAATTTAGAACCCTTAAGTTTAGCTGGCAGAAGAAATCAAAGCATTTTTTGCAATTACTAACTCTTAATAATTTCAAATATCTTATTTGAAGACATCAGAAAATTTTGTGAGTTTTTACTCTTTCCAAAACAACTTGCTAACACATTTTACAGATATGGAAGTAGAAGGTCAAAGAGACTACTAACTTCCCCAATGTCACATAACTCAGATCTTTTATTAAAGAATTGTATTTCTATATCCATTACTATGTGAGGGTACTGAAAAGTCTAGCTAATAAAACATCAACAATTATCTGAAAATTTCAGCCAAAAATAATCTTAATTTAGCTACAAGAGGATTTGGGGGCAGAAAAGAAGGGAGAAAATAATAAACTTAAAAATCTTACTCCATCAGAATGGGTGTCTATGCTAACTTAATTCCCTCAACAATAAAATGTTTAATTTTCCATGTCATTTTGCTGATTTAAAGGAAAAAAGCAACTTTATTCCTCAGATACAAATTCACCACCAAATACTCCCTTCAAGAACCAAAGGTTTCCAAATATATGTTCACCACTAGAGTATCTAAAATGTAGGCTTGGTTGTAATCCACAAACTAAAGCAATAATTTGTCATTTAAGACTTTTAAAACATGCTATTCAATGACAACTAATAATAAAACTGCATATAAGAATTGGTTGCTATTACATCTACTATAATAATAACTCTTCCAGAGAATAAAATAGTCCATAAGTGAGTTTTTTAGACAATGAACCAGCATTATTTTTACTGTCTGAAATGAAACCACTTATGAAATGGCTTTCATATATCCATCTTCTGAAACAGAGTATATGTGCTTCACAAACATACACCCATTTTCAAGTAAGAAACCTGAGGCTCAGAAAGATGAAAGTGTTTTCTCCTACATTCACGAAGCTTGTAAGTAAGAGTGCTAACATTAAAAGCCAATCCCATTCATCAAAGCCAAGTCCTTTCTACCAAATCATAGCTCTGTGCTCTAATACTACTACCACAGGAAAGAAAATAGCTATTTACCTTCAGATGAAGTAGCCTCAGGCAGAGCTTTCAGAGTTCCCAAGCTGTTTTATAAAGCTCTCTTGAAAGAACACTCTACCATTTTACTAGCTGTGAGATCCTGGGCAAGTCACTTAACTTCTCAGAGCTGCTGCTGTAAAGTGATGTTAACAATAACATATGCAAAGTGCCTGGAAGTAACAGGCATATAAAAGCTGCTGCTATTTATTATTTTTGTCTTCTAGTGTCTGCTGTTTCCAATTTGCTATGTAACTCCTTAACATGAGTGAAAATTGATCATTTCTGAACTGGGACTTGCAAACTGAACCATGTCTTACCTATACAGTAAACAAAGCACATGGCTTTAGGATAGCTTTCCCATTGCTGAAAACTATCCGTACTTTTTGTACTATTGAGGATCCCCCTCTAAAATACTTCAAGGAAGTAGAAATGAACCCAAAGAAACTGTAATCCAAAATTCAGCTTAGTCAAAGAACTGACACTTAAAAGTATTAAGTTATCAACCAGAGAAGACAGAGGGAGAGGGAACAGGTTTGGTTTCTGGCAGGACACAGATAAACAAATGGGAGGAAAGAAATAATGAGGTGAGGAAGCTGAAAGGGAGAACAGACAGAAAGCTGGAGGGCAGCAAAGCGATTTAGAAAACCCTGAGAAAATTCCTTAGCACTCACAAGGCCAAGAGGCGGCAGGGGCTACTAAGGTCACAGATGCCCAGAAGAAGGGAATCATTTCCCCTGCCAAAGTGAAATCTGATCTCAAAGGAAAATCTCGAGCTCTATCTTCTCTCACCCGCAAACTAGCAAACACAGTAAAGCTCAGTACATCTGAGTTACTGTCTTTGTGACTCGGCTGTCAGAGTCCCATGAAATAAAAGTATGTGAAAGTGCTTAGAAAATGGGAAGTGATATAGAAGCATTAGGTATTATTTTAACAACAGTATCAGCATCAGAATGGCTGATACTGTTTCTTATCCCTAATTTTAAGAAAATGAACAGCAAAAAATATTATATATACACAGCACTATGTTAGCAAGTTTTAAGTAAGCGCTTCCATTTCCCTAGGCATAAGGCACAGACAGAGTTAGCATGAAGATACTTGCATGGGACACTTCCATTCTCATACAAATAAATATGCACTTTCACATCTAATTTTGTATTCATAATTCTGCTTTAAGAAAGCCATCCTAAATTCTATAAGCTTTAAGCCCCCCAAATCTGTACTATCTGCCTCTATCACTGAAGCATATTAAAGAGAGGAACCTAGCTTCTGAGCTCTCAATTTAGTAGAAAACAGTAAGTAATGACACTGCAACAAGATGGGCTAAATTCTGGGAGAGTACAAAGGAATCCAATGCTGTCAGAATGAGTCAGAAAAAAATTGGAGATGTGACAGGTGAATTGTCCTGAAAGACATGCAACTTAGGAGAATATGAGGGACAGCCAGGAGAGGGAATGGCATCTCTTACTAACGCAAGGACATCTGCTAAGGCAATGAAACCAGAGAACTTAATGACAATGGTTCTATACTACAGGGCTACCACACTAGACAGAAGAGAGGAAAGCACTGTCCCAAGCACAGCTCCCTGGGACTCCGCCCTGCAAGGAGATAGCAGTGCATTTTAGATACATGGGGCAGGGGTGGCAGGGAAGAGGGGTGTTACTAAAATTTCTTTTCCAGAGAAACAATTCTGGCAATAGGCTAAATAATTCACCAAAAATACAAAGAACTAATGGGACGTCCCTGGTGGTCCAGTGGGTAAGACTCCGAACTCCCAGTGCAGGGGGCCCAGGTTCAGTCCCTGGCTGGGGAACTAGATCCCACATGCCACAACTAAGAAGTCCGCATGCTGCAACTAAAACCCGGCACAGACGAAAAAAAATATATATATATATATATTTTTTTTAATTCTTAAAAAAAAAAAAAAGAACTAATAATGGTATAGCCAGATGTTAGGCTGTTAAAACAGCCCAGTCAGGAAATAATGTGAGCCAAGATTAATGCAGTGGCAAGAAAAAACAAAAAGAGTTGACACAGATACACTCATTAGAGAGAATTAAAATGATCAATGACCACTAGACGTGTGTTGGGGGCAGGCATAACGAGCGAGTAACAGCAACAAAGGCTGACTCTCAATGTTTCTAATCTGGGAAACTAGAAATATTGGAACATCATTAGCTTAAACAACAGAAAGAAAAATGTCATTTAGAGGAAGAGGGCAGAAATGCATTCCTTTTGGACATATTGAGCTTGAAATGTCTCTAGAAAACAGGAAATAATAGAACTTAAGTTCCGTGAGAGCAGGAAATTTGTTGGGGTTTTTTTTGTTTTTTTTTTAATTGTTGTTGGTTCGTTTTTCTCAGTGGGCTGTCACCAGCCCTAGAAACAGTGGCTGGCCCAAAGTAGGCACTCAGTAAATATTTGCTGAAAGAATGAATTGACTACATATGTGAATCTAAGAAGAAAAGAACTAAGAGATGTAAAGTCAGGGAATCACTGGCCGCAAGGTGTTGCTGAAGATGAAGAAGATTAATCAGGGAGAAAGTAGAGATTAACAAGAGAAGGGAATTGAGGTTGGAATCCTGGGAAACATGGACAATTAAAAAGTAGAATGTAATGCATAAGAATTATTTTAGGGATAAAAATCAATTAGAAGTAAGGACTCTTCATGCCTTAACACTCTAAACACATACTATACTCACGAAACTCCCACTCTGGCCAACACGCTAGGCCAGGTTACTGTTTATTTAGCTGACCCTAAATAACGCTTATTTGACATCACTTTGATTCCTATACTAACGTAAAAACAAATTATTTATGGAAGATAACCTTAATCAAGTCAAATTAAATATAGGAGAAGATCAAAATATCTTAAACAGACATCAAACAATCACCTGTGGAATAAATTAAAATTTTAGAGAGGACCTTCAAGATGGCAGAGGAGTAAGATGTGGACATCACCTTCCTCCCCACAAATACATCAGAAGTACATCTACATGTGGAACAACTCCTACAGAACACCTACTGAACACTGGCAGAGACCTCAGACCTCCCAAAAGGCAAGAAACTCCCCACGTACCTGGGTAGGGCAAAAGAAAAAAGAAAAAACACAGACAAAAGAATAGGGACAGGACCTGCACCTTGGGGAGGGAGCTGTGAAGGAGGAAAAGTTTCCACACACTAGAAGCCCCTTCACTGGCAGGGCCAGGGGTGGGGGACGGGGGGGGGGTGGGCGGGGGGAAGCTTCAGAGCCACGGAGGAGAGCGCAGCAACAGGGGTGCGGAGGGCAAAGCGGAGAGATTCCTGCACAGAGGATCGGTGCCGACCAGCACTCACCAGCCCGAGAGGCTTGTCTGCTCACCCGCCGGGGCGGGCAGGGGCTGGGAGCTGAGGCTCGGGCTTCGGAGATTGGATCCCAGGGAGACGACTGGGGTTGGCTGCATGAACAAAGCCTGAAGGGGGCTACTGCGCCACAGCTAGCCGGGAGGGAGTCTGGGAAAAGTCTGGAGCTGCCTAAGAGGCAAGAAACCGTTTTTTCGGAGAGGGGATTCCTTCCCTGTGTGCCCACAGAAGACAGAGCACCACCTAAACAAGTTTCAGAGACGGGCGCAAGCTGTGACTATAAGCACGGACACCAGAGACCAGCATGAAACGCTAAGGCTGCTGCTGCAGCCACCAAGAAGCCTGTGTGTGAGCACAGGTCACCATCCACGCCTCCCATCCCGGGAGCCTGTGCAGCCCGCCACGGCCAGGGTCCCGTGATCCAGGGACAACTTCCCAGGGAGAACAAACGGCGTGCCTCAGGCTGTTGCAACGTCACGCCAGCCTCTGCTGCCTCAGGCTAACCGGGCATTCCAATTATAACTACTGTACTGCTCCCTCCCCCCAGCATGAGTTAGCCAGAGCCCCTTAATCACCTGCTCCTTTAACCCCTTCCTGTCTGGGAGAAGAACAGACACCAGAGGGCAATCTACATGCAGAGGCAGGGCCAAATCCAAAGCTGAACCCCCGAAGCTGTGCGAACAAAGAAGAGAAAGGGAAATTTCTCCCTGCAGCCTCAGGAGCAGCAGATTAAGTCTCCACAATCAACTTCATGTATCCTGCATCTGTGAAATACCTGAATAGACAACGAATCATCCCAAAACTGAGGCGGTGGACTTTGGGAGCAACTGTAGACTTGGGGTTTGCTTTCTGGGTTTAATTTGTTTCTAGTTTTATGTTTACCTTAGTATAGTTATTAGCGCTTGTTATCATTGGTGGATTTGTTTATTGGTTTGGTTGCTCTATTCTTTTTTTTTATTACTTTTTTATTTTTTTATTTTAATAATTTTTTATTTTATTTTATTTCTTTTTTTAATTTGTTTTTCCTTTCTTTATTTCTCCCTTTTCTTCTGAGCCGTGTGGCTGACAGGGTCTTGGTGCTCCGGCCTAGTGTCAGGCCTGAGCCTCTGAGGTGGGACAGGCGAGTTCAGGACACTGGACCACCAGAGACCTCCTGGCCCCATGTAATATAAATCAGCCAGACTTCTCCCAGAGATCTCTATCTCAATGCTAAGACCCAGCTCCACCCAACGGCCAGCAAGCTCCACTGCTGGACACCCCATGCCGAACAACTAGCAAGACAGGAACACAACCCCACACATGAGCAGAGAGGCTGCCTAAAATCATAATAAGGTCACAGACACCCCAAAACACACCAGCGGATGCAGCCCTGCCCATCAGAAAGACAAGATCCAGCCTCATCCACCAGAACACAAGCACCAGTTCTCTCCATTAGGAAGCCTACACAAGCCACTGAATGAACCTGATCCACTGGGGGCAGACACCAAAAACAACAGGAACTATGAACCTGCAGCCTGTGCAAGAATACCCCAAACACAGTAAGTTAAGCAAAATGAGAAGACAGAGAAATATGCAGCAGATGAAGGAGCAAGGTAGGAACCCAAAAGAACAAACAAATGAAGAGAGAATAGGCAGTCTACCTGAAAAAGAATTCAGAGAAATGATAGTAAAGAGAATCCAAAATCTTTGAAATAAAATGGAGAAAATACAAGAAACATTTAACAAGGACCTAGAAGAACTAAACAGCAAACAAACAATGATGAACAACACAATAAATGAAATTAAAAATGCTCCAGAAGGAATCAATAGCAGAAAAACTGAGGCAGAAGAACGGATAAGTGACCTGGAAGAAAAAAGAGTTGAAGTAACTACTGAAGAGCAGAATAAAGAAAAAAGAATGAAAAGAATTGAGGACAGTCTCAGAGACCTCTGGGACAACACTAAATGCACCAACATTCGAATTATAAGGGTCCAAGAAGAAGAAGAGAAAAAGAAAGGGACTGAGAAAATATTTGAAGAGATTATAGTTAAAAACTTCCCTAACATGGGAAAGGAAATAGTCATTCAAGTCCAGGAAGCGCAGAGAGTCCCACACAGGGTAAATCCAAGGAGAAACACACCAAGAAACATATTACTCAAACTATCAAAAATTAAATACAAAGAAAAAATATTAAAAGCAGCAAGGGAAAACAACCAATAACATACAAGGGAATCCCCATAAGGTTACCGCAGATCTTTCATCAGAAACTCTGCAAGCCAGAAGGGAGTGGCAGGACGTATTTAAAGTGATGAAAGAGAAAAACCTAAAACCAAGATTACTTTATCCAGCAAGGATCTCATTCAGATTCGACAGAGAAATTAAAACCTTTACAGACAAGCAAAAGCTAAGAGAATTCAGCACCACCAAACCAGCTTTACAACAAATGCTAAAGGAACATCTCTAGGCAGGAAACACAAGAGAAGGAAAAGACCTACAATAACAAACCGAAAACAATTATGAAAATGGTAATAGGAATATACATATCGATAATTACCTTAAATGTAAATGGAATAAATGCTCCCATCAAAAGACACAGACTGGCTGAATGGATACAAAAACAAGACCCACATATATGCTGTCTACAAGAGACCCACTTCCGACCTAGAGACACAAACAGACAGAAAGTGAGGTGATGGAAAACGATATTCCATGCAAATTGCAATCAAAAGAAAGCTGGAGTATCAATTCTCATATCAGACAAAATACACTTTAAAATAAAGACTATTACAGGAGACAAAGAGGGACACAACATAATGATCAAGAGATCAATAAAAGAAGAAGATATAACAATGGTAAATATTTATGCACCCAACATAGGAGCACCTCAATACACAAGACAAATGCTAACAGACATAACGGGAAATCGACAGTAACACAATAATAGTAGGGGACTTTAACACCTCACTTACACCAGTGGACAAATCATCCAAAATGAAAATAAATAAGAAAACACAAGCTTTAAATGACACATTAGACAAGATGAACTTAATTGATATTTACAGGACAACAAAATACAATTTCTTCTCAAGTGTTCATGGAACATTCTCCAGGATAGATCATATCTTGGGTCACAAATCAAGCCTTGGTAAATTTAAGAAAATTGAAATCATGTCAAGTATCTTTTCTGACCACAGTGCTATGAGACTACATAGCAATTACAGGAAAAAAACTGTAAAAAATACAAACACATGGAGGCTAAACAATACGCTACTAAATAACCAACAGATCACTGAGGAAACCAAAAAATACCTAGAAACAAATGACAATGAAAACGTGATGACCCAGAACCTATGGGATGCAGCAAAAGCAGTTCGAAGAGGGAAGTTTATAAGCAATAAAATCCTACCTCAAGAAACAAGAAAAATCTCAAACAACCTAAACTTACACCTAAAGCAATTAGAAAAAGAACAAAAAAACCCCAAAGTTAGCAGAATGAAAGAAATCATAAAGATCAGATCAGAAATAAATGAAGGGCTTCCCTGGTGGCGCAGTGGTTGAGAGTCTGCCTGCCAATGCAGGGGACACGGGTTCGAGCCCTAGTCTGGGAAGATCCCACATGCCGCGGAACAACTGGGCCCGTGAGCCACAATTGCTGAGCCTGCGCGTCTGGAGCCTGTGCTCCGCAGCAAGAGAGGCTGCGATGGTGAGAGGCCCGCGCACCGCGATGAAGAGTGGCCCCCACTTGCTGCAACTAGAGAAAACCCTCGCGCAGAAATGAAGACCCAACACAGCCATAAATAAAATAAATAAATTTAAAAAAAATAAAAAAATAAACAGGAGCTGTTTTTTTTAAAAAAAAAAAAAAAAGAAAGAAATGAAAAAGAAATGAAAGAAACAACAGCAAAGATCAATAAAACTAAAAGCTGGTTCTTTGAGAAGGTAAATAACATTGATAAACCACTAGCCAGATTCATCAAGAAAAAAAGGGAGAAGACTCAAATCAACAGAATTAGAAAGGAAAAAGGAAAAGTAACAAAATGACACTGCAGAATTACAAAGAATCATGAGAGATTACTACAAGCAACTATATGCCAATAAAACGGACAACCTGGAAGAAATGGACAAATTCTTAGAAAAGTACAACCTTCTGAGACTGAACCAGGAAGAAACAGAAAATATAAACAGACCAATCATAAGCACTGAAATTGAAACTGTGATTAAAAATCTTCCAACAAACAAAAGTCCAGGACCAGAAGGCTTCACCGGCAAATTATATCAAACATTTAGAGAAAAGCTAACACCTATCCTTCTCAAACTCTTCCAAAATATGGCAGAGGAAGGAACACTCCCAAACTCATTGTATCACCCTGATACCAAAACCAGACAAAGATGTCACAAAGAAAGAAAACTACATGCCAATATCACTGATGAACATAGATGCAAAAAATCTGCAACAAAATACTAGCAAACAGAATCCAACAGCACATTAAAAGAATCATACACCATGATCAAGTGGGGTTTATCCCAGGAATGCAAGGATTCTTCAGTATACACAAATCAATCAAGGTGATACACCACATTAACAAACTGAAGGATAAAAACCATATGATAATCTCAATAGATGCAAAAAAAGCTTTCGACAAAATTCAACACGCATTTATGACAAAAACCCTCCAGAAAGTAGGCACAGAGGAAACTTAACATAATAAAGGCCATATATGACAAACGCACAGCCAACATCCTTCTCAATGGTGGAAAACTGAAACCATTTCCACAAAGATCAGGAACAAGACAAGGTTCTCCACTCTCACCACTATTATTCAACATAGTTTTGGAAGTTTTAGCCACAGCAATCAGAGAAGAAACAGAAATAAAAGGAATCCAAATCGGAAAAGAAGAAGTAAAGCTGTCACTGTTTGCAAATGACATGATACTATACATAGAGAATCCTAAAGATGCTACCAGAAAACTACGAGAGTTAATCAATGAATCTGGTAAAGTAGCAGGATACAAAATTAATGCACAGAAATCTTTTGCATTCCTATACACTAATGATAAAAAATCTGAAAAAGAAATTAAGGAAACACGCCCATTTACCACTGCAACAAAAAGAATAAAGTACCTAGGAATAAACCAACCTAAGGAGACAAGAAACTTATATGCAGAAAACTATAAGACACTGATGAAAGAAATTAAAGATGATACAAACAGATGGAGAGATATACCATGTTCTTGAATTGGAAGACTCAACGTTGTGAAAATGAGTATACCACCCAAAGCAATCTACAGATTCAATGCAATCCTTATCAAACTACCAATGGCATTTTTCACAGAACTAGAACAAAAAATTTCACAGTTTGTATGGAAACACAAAAGACCCCAAATAGCCAAAGCAATCTTGAGAAAGAAAACTGAGCTGGAGGAACCAGGCTCCCTGACTTCAGACTAAACTACAAAGTTATAGTAATCAAGACAGTATGGTACTGGTACAAAACAAAATATAAATCAATGGAACAGGATAGAAAGCCTAGAGATAAACCCACGCACATATGGTCACCTTATCTTTGATAAAGGAGGCAAGAATATACAATGGAGAAAAGACAGCCTCTTCAATAAGTGGTGCTGGGAAAACTGGGCAGCTACATGTAATAGAATGAAATTAGAACACTCCCTAACACCATACACAAAAATAAACTCAAAATGGATTAAAGACCTAAATGTAAGGCCAGACACTATAAAACTCTTAGAGGAAAACATAGGCAGAACACTCTATGACATCAATCACAGCAAGACCCTTTTTGACCCACCTCCTAGAGAAATAGAAATAAAAACAAAAATAAACAATTGGGACCTAATGAAACTGAAAAGCTTTTGCACAGCAAAGGAAACCATAAACAAGACAAAAAGACAACCCTCAGAATGGGAGAAAATATTTGCAAACGAAGCAACCGATAAAGGATTAATCCCCAAAATATACAAGCAGCTCAGGCAGCTCAGTATCAAAAAAACAAACAACCCAATCCAAAAATGGGCAGAAGACGTAAAGAGACATTTGTCCAAAGAAGATATACAGATTTCCAACAAACACATGAAAGGATGCTCAACATCACTAATCATGAGAGAAATGCAAATCAAAACTACAATGAGGTATCACCTCACACCAGTCAGGATAGCCATCATCAAAAAATCTACAAACAATAAATGCTGGAGAGGGTGTGGAGAAAAGGGAACCCTCTTGCACTGTTGGTGGGAATGTAAATTGATACAGCCACTATGGAGAACAGTATGGAGGTTCCTTAAAAAACTAAAAATAGAACTACCATATGACCCAGCAATCCCACTACTGGGCATATACCCAGAGAAAACCATAATTCAAAAAGAGTCATGAAACACAATGTTCACTGCAGCACTATTTACAATAGCCAGGACATAGAAGCAACCTAAACGTCCATCGATAGATGAATGGATAAAGCTGTGGCACATATGTACAATGGAATACTACTCAGCCTTAAAAAGAAACGAAACTGAGTTATCTGTCGTGAGGTGGATAGACCTAGAGTCTGTCATACAGAGTGAAGTAAGTCAGAAAGAGAAAAACAAATACCGTATGCTAATAAATATATACGGAATCTAAAAAAAAAAATGGTTCTGAAGAACCTAGGGACAGGACAGGAATAAAGACACAGATGTAGAGAATGGCCTTGAGGACACGGGGAGGGTGAAGGGTAAGCTGGGACCAAGTGAGAGAGTGGCACTGGTATATATATATGTGTGTGTGTGTGTGTGTGTGTGTGTGTGTGTGTGTGTGTATCTATCTATCTATATATATATATATATATATACACTACCAAATGTAAAATAGCTAGCTAGTGGGAAGCAGCCGCATAGCACAGGGAGATCAGCTCTGTGCTTTGTGACCACCTAGAGGGGTCAGATAGGGAGGTTGGGAAGGAGATGCAAGAGGGAGGGGATATGGGAATATATGTATATGTATAGCTGATTCACTTTGTTATATAGCAGAAACTAACACAACATTGTAAAGCAATTATACTCCAATAAAGATATTTTAAAAAAGAAAGAAAAAAGTTGACTACTCTTATAATAGGATAATAAAATAATAAAATGACACTGTAGAAAAATATTACTTTAAAACTTAAAGAGCCATATAAAAAAATTTTTTAATTCTAGTGGAATCAAAAATACTCCAGCAAGCTCCACGATGAAATAATATCTACATACACAGAGGAGAATACATCTAAAAAATATAAATCAGCCATGATGCTCTCTTATTTACCTCCACACTAAACCAAAACAAATTCACCTCTGCATCTTCCATTAACTGAATATGCAAACATTCAAGAAGAAATTAAAATTTCTCCACAATAATAAAAGTAGTGTTTTTCATAATCTGTACTAAAGACTCACTACAGAGAACTCTGTATCCCTCTGAAAGCAAAGCAAAGAGGTGTCACTGTCTAAATCAGATGATAAGCTCATCAGGCAGTGGTAGTGTACAGTCCTGAGGATACACTGAGTAAGTCAGCCAAAGACATGACAACTTATATCGTGCTGGCAAGATTCCAAGTTGTTCAGAGAAGGGAAAATTATTTAAAGAAGTCTGAATTAATATGAATCTACCCAAACACAAATCTTACCCATATAAGATAAAGAAGCATGGACCAATTCAATCCCCTAATTACTAATTCAGAGATAACTGTAATAGGCTACACTATTTAGTCGCCCTATGTAAGTCTATAGGACTCGCTAAGGCCATCTTGACCACTTGGTATTTCCTCTCTGAAAACAATTTAAAAGGTCTCATTCTCTTTCAATAAACATGACTATTTGCTTCTTAATTAACACATCTACTATTTAACTACATCCATTAACTGTATTTTACTATGGCACTCAAAGGACTGTTAAAATTAAGATTATAAACCAACTTTTACTTTTGTAATAATCTAGACAGCACATCTGCTTTAAATGGTGTTGTTGCTTTGGGGTTTGTGTTTTTTTGTTGTTTAGCCACTTAATTTCAATCAAGTGATCAGAAAGTAGAGACAAACACATAAATGTTAAAAATGCCCTGAAAAACCTGAATGACCCCAGTAAGAATAACATGTTTTCATAATATAATGACCATCCTTTCTCCAATTCTTGTGGTATGTCTGATGATCTTAGGTGTAACATATAATGAATGGCAATTATTTGTATAATTCAGGTGCCAAATTACTCCTCTGTTATCCAAATTACTATAGGATTGTCACATAAAGTTGTCACAAGAAGTGACCAATAAATCTACCAAAAATTATAAGAACTACCAAAAATATGCACATAGGTCAGGAGAATTAGGCAAGCAATCTGGAAATAAAGTTTTGGGCTCAATATTGAAACTGACTTCACAACGTAGTATACAAAAGCTTGTGGAAAACCTCAACACTCACCTGACTTTTTAAAAAAATTAATCACCTGATATTTTCAAAAATTTGAAAAATTTAAATCTCCCTATTTTACTATTGCCAGGGTTTGTTTTTTTTTTTTATAAAATATGATTTACATATTTTGGAACTTCATGTAACATTAAATAAGGGTACTTAAATTTTATGTTGATCCAAAAGGGGCATGAATTTAAGAAGACTGAATAAAACTGTCAAATACAAAAGTCTGATATAACATAGTTGAAACCAAGAACAAGTACCCTACAAGACAATGGATGAAGTATAGGAGAATTCTAAAACTATTTTAGAAACTCTGAATGGTATATCCATAAAATGAACTAGTTCTCAGCAATAAACAGTAATAAACCACGAGTACAGGCAACAAAGATGAATCCTAAAATACACGGTGAAGCAGTCAGACAAAAAGAACACACTGTATGATTCCATTTATTTAAAGCTCTAGAGAATGCAAACTAATCTATAGTGACAAAAAGCAGATCAGTGGTTACTTGGAGATAAGGAAGTAGGCGAGGCAAGAAAGGATTACAAAGGGGCATGAGGAAAATCTGCGGGGGATGGATATGTTCACTGTCTTGATTGCGAGGCTGGTTTCACAAGGGTCCAAATTCAACAAACTGTACACTTTCAATATGTGCAGTTTATCATATGTGAACTATAAATTATACCTCAGTAAAATACTTAAACAAGCCCTCTCCCCTCCTTGAGAGAAGGGGGAAGCCTAAACGTCCTGAGTTTAGTACCCAACAGATGTTCACTGAACTTAATTGCACTGCCTAGGGGGCAATAATCCAGGCCCAGGGGCTGTTTATATAGATAGATATATGTATATATGTACGTTCTGCAAAGTTTATAGTATAAAGAGGCATTCCAGGGCTGTACTTTTCTCAAAGGGAACAGGATGACTACATTCACTACTCCCAGGAAAACCGTGAATGTGGCAGAAAGGAGGGAGAGGGTGTCAGGCAAAACTCCACTGAATCCTATAGTTGAGGCCCCTCCAGCGCTACAGCAGGAAATAAATGTTGCCCAGAGGCAGACTTCATGCCTGACTTATTAAAATGAAATACCCTTGAAAGACTGGGGGAAGAAAATGGGAACATCTGGTCTAAACCTTCTTTAACTTTATCCAGTAATGCCTTAGACAAACAGGACCTGTTTGGGAGGGGTGCCTAGCAAAATATAAGAGAAGCTGGGCACACCTTGTATAGATCAGAGAAGATCTTTTAAATTGTAAAATAATCTTTAATATTTATGGTTCTGTCATCACAGCCTTGTTAGTGTAGTGATGTCTTATAAGCACAGGATAATAGACCCCCATGACCATTTTCTTCAGCACGTTCCCTGAAGCAAGGCATGATAGGGACCACCTAATTATCAGTACATAATGTAAAGTTCCTGCAAAATTAACTATAGGTCTATGGAACATTTAATTTTAAGCCCAGATCAAGAATTACAAATGCATTCTCCACTGGTGTCCTGTGTGCCATATGGTAGTTAGGGATATTATACCTCCTCAAAGAGTCAAGAGACATTGGTTCAAACAGGTGCAATTAATGTCAATTCAAACGTATGGATGTTTAATAATCTCAAATCATATTATCCTCACCGAGAGAAAGGGCAATTAGTGAAAACTACTGACCAATGGCTGTACTTGTTCATTTGTATACCAAAATAAGTTAAGCATTCTCGTTTCACAAAATACGTGTTTTCTTTGCAGAGGGATAGTACCTAGGTGACAGGATTGCAGCTAAGTTTTTCTGCTTCTTTGAACTTGTTTATGTTGTCCATATTTTTTAAACGTGCTTTTTTATCATCAAAAAAAGTTACTAAAAGAAAGAACTACCTTATGTATTTTACTATAACTATAGTTTTAAAACTAAGCAATAAGCAATAGAGTAAATGAAAAGTATCTCAAAAGGCATTCATACTATCAATATTAAATCATCAACACAAACTAAATAGGTTTTTCCTTGAGTTTTCGTTTTGGTTTTTTGTTGTCTAGTAGCTGATGTTTCTGTTTTTTCCTTTCTTACAAGTGTTTTCTTTTTCACTTTCCCCTCCTGCATTTAGTTATGGCACCCTAGATCTGGAGGTAGAGTGGTTTACAAGAAAATAACAATGAATGTTGATTTTGCAGATCTAAATAAAACTAACAGGAGAATAAAGACAAGAATTCCCTCGACCAAACAAATTTAACCACCACAGGCAAGAAGAAAAAAAGCAAGAATTTAAGCCTTGTTTTACCTTTTTTTTTTTTTTAAACTCAGCTGTCCAAATTTGGAAGAATTGCACTTCTCTAACAAATATAATTTCACCGCTTCAGGAAGTTTTTTGTTATTTTATGATATAGGATATAAATTACTTTTTAAATTATACTTTTCCAAAAAGGGGAAGATATTTCTGGGGAAAAAAGACTATGCCAAATATCTGCCCGTAAAACATGCGTAGGATATACACACAGTTTTTAGGTCAATATGAATTATAAATTTTACTGTTTTAATCACACTCCGAAACCATCGTGAGATGTTTACAACGCTAATATTTCATCTTTGCGAATTTAATGTTTTACTCATTTTGTGAGAGATAGAAGAAATATTTTAAGACAATTGATGCTTTTATGAAACGCTTGAAAAGAAAACTAATGCTCTGTCTACAAAAAGGAAGGGGCAATTTTCCAGTGAACACCAGAAGAAAGAAAACAAGTGGCCTCAGGTCAAAGATAAAATACCTTTTTCCTCACATAGTAGTTTCCCTTCCTTTCCAAACATCAAATTACCACAATACAGCTTAGTTATACCACCACAATAGCCTCCTACAGGACCTCCCTCCCTTACCCTGAGCCAGTCCAATTCTTCAAGGTCTCACCAGTTTACAACCTACAGTCTGTGAGAGCCTTACAGTCTCTGTAAGAATTTATGAATTGTTTCCTCCCCAAAGTCATATGTTGAAGTCCTAACCCCCAGTACCTCAGAATATGACTATATTTGGAGAGAGGGTCTTTAAAGAGGTAATTAAGGTTAAATGAGGTCACTGGGGTGGGCCCTAATCCAACCTGACTGGTGTCCTCTAGGATACAGACTTACACAGAGGGAAGACCATGTGAAGACACAAGAAGACAGCCATCTACAAGTTTCCAGCAAGCAACCCAATGTTGATGTCTAACTTCTTTAATCACTGTTAACTTTTACTACGTGTAAAACCTTTTTATTCTTTCCTCTGTGTGTCTATTTTTCCAACTAAGACAGTAAGCTTCCAACAGTATTTATTTTGTGTTCTCCCTAGTGCCTAACCCAATTCAACATACCTCCTAATCCATCTATTACCATCTACTCAATGAATAACTACCTCAGATTTTCTTGGGAAGTGTTTCACAGGAAGGCAATGATATCAGTTTTCTCTATCTAGAAATAGTTCATCTCCTTATTCTTATTCACCCATGTGGAACCCCACTATAATTATTTAATTATAGTACATTAACTTTACCATACTAAACATCATTTCCCAACTGTATTTATAGTGATGCTCTTTTAAACAGGAAACTAATTTAGAAGAAAAAATAATACCTTTCTTGTTATAAATATGGGGTTGATAATGTATGTAACAATGTAACAATATCAAATGAATTCCTACTTTAGGCCAAACGTGTTTTAAGAGCACATGTAACTGTTTGGGAAATACAACTGGTGACATATCATCATTCACATGCACCATCAAGCAGTCCTGAATTCTACAGGAAGTTGTTTGCTTCTTTACTCTGAATCATAAAGGCTTTTGTTGGTAGATGTGTTATTTGCTCTAGCATATACAGGGACATTTCCCACCCAATATGTCAACTCTGCCCGAAGATATTTTGTGAAAAGCACAGAGTACTTTGTGCATATTATAAATATACAAAAGGGAGCCAACCTGCAACTCAACCTGAATCAAATCTATTATGTCAGACTTGAGATGTAATCTGGAGAAAATAATCTGCTCTTAACTGAGGACAGTATCTTCCAGGCAACTGTTACTCCCCAGCTTCTAAATCCCTTAATATGAACCCTAGACAATGGGTCCATTTCTTTGTTTGTAAAGCAGAGCCTCTCCACCACATCAGCTAAAGGCTGAAGGCCTGATCAATGCAAAATTACATTTCAAGGATTTCCATGAATGTCTCCAAGCACCACGCCTTGCACAGATATAGTAAACTCTGGGGAGAGCCTCTACTCCCTCACCATATATGTGCATTTAAAAGATATCTGAACTACACATAGAAAATCCTAAAGATGCCACCAGAAAACTACTACAGCTAATCAATGAATTTGGTAAAGTAGCAGGATACAAAATTAATGCACAGAAATCTCTTGCACTCCTATACACTAATGATGAAAAATCTGAAAGAGGAATTAAGGAAACACTCCCATTGACCACTGCAACAAAAAGAATAAAATTCCTAGGAATAAACCTACCTAAGGAGGCAAAAGACCTATATGCAGAGAACTGTAAGACACCGATGAAAGAAATCAAAGACAATACAAACAGATGGAAAGATATACCATGTTCTTGGATTGGAAGAATCAACATTGTGAAAATGACTATATTACCCAAAGCAATCTACAGATTCAGTGCAATCCCTATCAAATTACCAATGGCATTTTTCACAGAATTAGAACAAAAAATTTTACAATTAGTATGGAAACACAAAAGACCCTGATAGCCAAAGCAATCTTGAGAAAGAAAAACAGAGCTGAAGGAATCAGGCTCCCTGACTTCAGACTATCCTACAAAGCTACCGTAATCAAAACAGTACGGTACTGGCACCAAAAAAAGAAATATAGATCAATGGAACGGGACAGAAAGGCCAGAGATAAACCTACACACATATGGTCACCATATCTTTGACAAAAGAGGCAAGAATACACAATGGAGAAAAGACAACCTCTTCAATAAGTGCTGCTGGGAAAACTGGACAGCTACATGTAAAAGAATGAAATTAGAACACTCCCTAATACCATACACAAAAATAAACTAAAAATGGATTAAAGATCTAAATGTAAGGCCAGACACTATCAAACTCTTAGAGGAAAACATAGGCAGAACACTCTATGACATCAATCACAGCAAGATCCTTTTTGACCCACCTCCTAGAAAAATGGAAGTAAAAACAAAAATAAACAAATGGGACCTAATGAAACTTAAAAGCTTTTGCACAGCAAAGGAAACCATAAACAAGACCAAAAGACAACCCTCAGAATGGGAGAAGATATTTGCAAACGAAGCAACTGACAAAGGATTAATCCCCAAAATATACAAGCAGCTCATGAAGCTCAGTATCAAAAAAACAAACACCCAATCCAAAAATGGGCAGAAGACCTAAATAGAGATTTCTCCAAAGAGGATATACAGATTTCCAACAAACACATGAAAGGATGCTCAACATCACTAATCATAAGAGAAATGCAAATCAAAACTACAATGAGGTATCACCTCACACCAGTCAGAATGGCCATCATCAAAAAATCTACAAACAATAAATGCTGGAGAGGGTGTGCAGAAAAGGGAACCCTCTTGCACCGCTGGTGGGAATGTAAACTGATACAGCCACTATGGGTAACAGCATGGAGGTTCCTTAAAAAACTACAAATAGAACTACCATACGACCCAGCAATCCCACTACTGGGCATATACCCGAAGAAAACCATAATTCAAAAAGATACACATACCGCAGTGTTCACTGAAACACTATTTACAATAGCCAGGACATAGAAGCAACCTAAATGTCAATCGACAGATGAATGGATAAAGATGTGGCACATACATACAATGGAATGTTACTCAGCCATAAAAAGGAATGAAATTGAGTTATTTGTGATTAGGTGGATGGACCTAGAGTCTGTCATACAGAGTGAAGCAAGTCAGAAAGAGAAAAACAAATACCGTATGCTAATGCACATATATGGAATCTTTTTTTGTGGCAGGGCAGCAATAAAGAGGCAGACGTAAAAAAAGGACTTGAGGACACAGCGGGGGAAGGGGAAGCTGGGATGAATTGAGAGAGTAGCACTGACATACATACACTACCAAAAATAAAATGGATGGCTAGTGGGAAGCAGCTGCAAAGCACAGGGAGATCCGCTCGATGCTTTGTGATGAACTAGAGGGGTGGGATAGGGAGAGCGGGAGGGAGGCTCAAGAGGGGATATGGGGATATATGTGTACATATAGCTGATTCACTTTGTTGTACAGCAGAAACTAACACATTGTAAAGCAATTATACTCCAATAAAGATATACCAAAAAAAAGTATCTGAGATGCAAATAGGACTTCAGCCGCCAAACAGGGCATTGTATATATGATAGGAATTTGGAGTACAATAAAAACTGACATGCATCTCTCCACTCCCTAGCAACAACAGTCAGGGGGCTCACGCGATGAAATGAAGGATTGTGTTAAATGGAGAAAAGAAACCAGAAAGAAAAGAGGGGGAAAGAAATACTGAAAGGAGCGAAGGTAAGGGAGGGAACACATGTAAGAGTTATGGTACGCATCTGAGCAATCTAGTAGTAATATGTTGAGACAAACTTCATCAATTTTTTTGTTTGTTTTTGCAAATGAGGTAGGCAAGATGAGTAGTAAAGAGTCAAGGGGCTCCCCAAACTAGCTCTGCTTAAGTGACAACTTGCCTGTGGAAAGGAACTTATGAAAACCCCTAACCCCTGCCTCTCTCTACCTAAATAAATAGAACTATAATTCTCAAAGCTGCTCAGGTAACAGAGCAGCTAGACGTCACCAGAACTCACTGCAGAGCACCCTGAGATACAGCTATATATACTGAACTTAAAATAGCTAAATACATAATTTCTGCTAATCACAAACCCCACTTCAGCCTAGATTCTTAAAAAAAAAGATACCAAAAGGTTAAGAAAACTTTGAGAGTGAAACATGGAAATGAGAAAATCCAACACATTAATTTAATTTGTCTGCCTACTGGGGAACAGTCTGCCAATTCATAGAACACCAGAAACAGGGCCTAAAAGGCAATGAAATTAAACAATACACTCATTACAAGAGGGAATATGTAAGCAATACTTTTGAAGCCTAGTCTTGATTGGCAACTATTTCTGTAGAGTAAGATAGTAAATTTTTCAGACTTTGAAGGCTCTCCATCTCTCTCAACTATGCAACTACTCAAATCTGCCACTGCTGCTGTGAAAGCAGCCACAAACAGCAAGAAAGAATCACAGACAATAAGAATGAGAGTGGCTGTGCACCAATAAAACTTTATGTGCACTGACATTTGATCTTCATATATTTTTCACATGACATGAAATATTATTCTTTTGATTTTGTTTTTCAACCATTAAAAAATGTACAGGGCTTCCCTGGTGGCGCAGTGGTTGAGAATCTGCCTGCCAATGCAGGGGACACGGGTTCGAGCCCTGGTCTGGGAAGATCCCACATGCCGCGGAGCAACTGGGCCCGTGAGCCACAACTACTGAGCCTGCGCGTCTGGAGCCTGTGCTCTGCAACAAGAGAGGCAGCGATAATGAGAGGCCCGCGCACCGCGATGAAGAGTGGCCCCCATTTGCCGCAACTGGAGAAAGCCCTCGCGCAGAAACGAAGACCCAACACAGCCGTAAATAAATAAATAAATAAATAAAATATTTTTTAAAAAAATGTACAAACCATCCCTAGCTCTTAAAACGTAGAGAAAAAAACAGGCTGCAGCAGACAGATTTGGCCCTTGGCCCTTAAGTTTACAGACCTCTGCTTTTAAGAACCTTAATGTGAACTCTGAGATGGGAGGGGTGAGTGAGGGGGCAGTGGGGGATACAGCCCAGTCTAGATAAACCTGGCCCATTTGTAAACTAGCCCATCAGCAAGCAGGAAATCTGGGCATCCCAGACAAGATTACTCCCACCACCCTCTAAACCCTCTCAGCTCCTGCCTCAGGCAAAGGCACAGGTGCACTGCATTAGAATTCAAGCCAAGAAACTTCAAGTTTTGCTGGGTTTTAAATGCAGTCATTTACCTAAATTCTACCGGGGCTAAAGCATATATTTTACAAATTTAGATGATGCGACTCCTACAAAAAGTTCATTGTAGTTCCCTATACCCAAATGCAACACGTAATCCTGAAACCCACTCCATCACTTCATAAATGTTTCAGATTAGGTGTTACTTATTCTGTAAAAGGCAACCTAAATGAGGAATGCCTACGGAAACACAAACGGGATGTTTACGCCACAGCTGTCCAACAAGGCTGGATGACAGAGTCTGGCCACTTTTCAGATTATTCCCCTCTCGACACCAAAAGAACTTGGAGAGTCTTCCTTCTAGGCTGGTGAAGTCAAGGTCCTCTTATCTGATGACACCTCTGAAACACTAGCCGCCACCCGCACCCACTCCGCCCAAGGCCCGCAGTGTCCAAACCCGGATTCCGCCCCAGCAGAGCAACCTCGGCAGCCCCAGCCGCTGAGATGGACGGAGACTTCCCACCGCCCCCTACTCGCCCCCGGACACAGAGCAGCAGCGGCCCCTCCCCCCCTCCGCAGTCCCAGCATGAATTTCCACGCGATCGGCAGGAAAGAATAGCCCAGCCTTTGTGCCTCTGCAAAAGAACGCAGCAAGAATTTACACCGTCACCACCGCTGAAACACACACACACACACACACACACACACACACTTCGGAACAGCGCTTCCCTACAAACATCCGGCATCCCGGGGCTGCGAAACTGCAGACAAAGGCGCCCCATCGGCGTGGGGTGGGGGGATAAAGGGGGAGGCGGGAGCAAAACACTCCCACCAACGCGGACAGCTGACGAAAGGGCACTGGCGCCAGGGAGAGGGGTGAAAAGTGGGGGCGGATACCAGTGAGCCGCGCGCTCTGGGTGTCCCGCAGCCGAGGCGAGAGACGCCAGTCTGGGGGCGCGTCTCCCCACCCCCGCGTAACGACAGAGTGGGCGTCCGACCCGGGGCGCGGCCACCGCAGCAGACAGCAACAGGCGCCCGCGCCCCGCTGCGCCCGGCCCGCGTGCCAGGCCCGGGGTCCGCCTCCTCAGCACCCTTACTATGCCCCTCCTGGCGAACAAAAAGACGAAACTTTTCAACCTCTTAGAATCAACAAGAGCAAAAGGAGGGGGGAAGTGGCTGAAAGAACCGGAACGACCGCTTGGGGACCCGGCGAGTCGCAAAGGAAACTTCCAGACCCCATCGTTTTCAACATCCAGAGGAGCAGCTGCTTCCCGGTAGCGCCGGGCCGCGCGGGGTGGGGCAAGCGCACCCCGTCCGCCGCCGCCCGCCCGCCCCGCGCGCCGAGCCCCGGGCGGCCGCGCACCTTCCAGGCCGGTGCGCGCGCAGGGCACGGGGGCGCGCTCCGGCCTCCTGGCCCGGGCCCCGGCGCCGCTTACCCTGCCTCGCGACGGCCGCCCACGGCGGGAACGCGAAAGGAACGGAGGGCTGGGGAGCTGGGGTCGCCGGGGACACTGGGAGCCTCGCCTCGCCTCGCTCACGCTCGCTCTCTTCTGTCCTGAAGTAACGTCCCGGCGAGGAGCTTCGGGAGGAACGCGCACTGACGCTCCCGCTCGACCGAGAAACTTGATCCTGCCCAGCCGCCGGCGGCCCGACGCCAGCCTCGCGCTCCGCCGCGCCCCCTCCCCCTGCGCGCGCCGCACTTGCGCCGACCGGGGCTGCCGGGGAGGCGGCTGCGGCGGCGGGGCCCGGGCTGCCAGGGCTGCGTGACGCCTTCGGCCGGCGGGGCGGCTGGCGCGCCTCGGCCAATCAGGGGGCGCGGCCCAGCCGGCAGGCCCCGGGGTTTAAACTAGCTCCGCGGGCGCTCGGCGTGGGATGTGGAGAGTGGGTTCCGCGCGGTTGCTGGAGAAAAGCCCCCTTAAATGTCAATGTCAAATAAAAAAGCAGCATTAATTTGGACAAGTCTGTCCCATGCAATGTTTAGGATATACACTAAAAAATTCTTTGTTTATCTGAAATTCGGGTTTACCTGGGCAACCTGTATTTTTATTTGCTGAATCTGGTAACCTGCGGGAACCGGTAGCCTCTATTTCTAGTTTTGAGGACTTTTTTTTTTTTTTTTTAATGCGGATTGCTCTCTGGTAGCTCATTAAAGTGATGAGAAGCACTTTAATGATGCTTGGGGGCGGGGCTAATCTAACTTTCTAAAAAGTAACTTTTAGCGCATCAATGTCCATTCTTAGACCGATGATCCAACTAAAAAACAAACAAACAAAAAGTGGAGGAAGGGTTCAGAATTACACGGTGCCAGGAAAAACATATTCATTTCCATTTTGTGCCATTTAAGATTGTCTTTCTGATATTCTCAATTCCCTGAGTCCCAGGAATGTTCTCTGGGGAGGAAAATTGCTCCCTTTTTCAATACATAAGTCTAATATTAAAGTATACATCAAAGGATACTCAGAAGCCCAATTAAAAATATTTAAAGAATTTATTTTAATATCCTGAATTAAAGGTCTGTTTTTCTTTAGCAGACTTGTAAATTTGGTTTGTCTTAAAAAACCGATCTGTATTTCTACAATATTCACCAACTATTTAAGGGGCAACACAGTTTATAAAATATACAAGACTTCAGAGGGAAACTGGTTTAAGTTTTTAAATGGATATTTTCAGAAAGCTGCAAAATAGAACATTTGCCTGTAAATGACTACGAGTTGAATAAAGTCAGCTCAGTGCCCTGGGCTGAAGAGAGTGTCTTCAGCCCAAGGCCGCGTGCTCTTTTATAAACATAAGAAAGGATAAAGGGAAAACTCATTTACCTTATCTTTTCCATTGTCTCTTCAACACTTCTCTATGTTGCATAACCTTTCAATCAGCACTCTCAGGTCTCTCCATTCTGAAAAAGAGAGAAAAAAGGAAAAAAGAGAAATAGAAGGAGAGAAGAAGGGGAGGGAGGGAGGGAAGCGGGGAGGGAGGGGGGAGAGAGAGAGAGAGAGGAAACAAATAAGCTACTTCCCAAACCTGCCTCTCCCCAGCTACCACACTTTTCCCCTCTCCTTCTTAGTTAAGTTTGTTGAAACCAACCAACTGCATCTGGCTTCCTGCCCCTTCATAGTACAGAACGGGCCCTTGCTAGGGACACCAGTGACCTCCCACTACCTAAATCCAGTGGATGTGTTTCTCTCCTCATATTCCTGTCTCTTCAGATGCGTTCATAACTGTCGCACTCTCTCTTCCTGAACTGTTCCCCTCCCCTTGTAATTCCAGGCAATCACTCTCTCTTGGTTTTGCTCCTTCCTCTTAGTTAAGGGCAGAAGTGTGAGACCTGAAGCTCATACAATTTGGGGCTCTGCTTTTAGAAAAGAAAAACAAAGATATCTTTCTTGTGAAAATTTTACAAAAATATATGACCATGTAAACCCGTTGCTAGGGCTCCTCCCAAGCAAGAGAAGGACCCAGAATCTTCACCTTTATTAGCTGCAAAGTTGCTCTGCCTCTGTCGTCAGACCACTCTTTGATATTCTTTGCCAACTAATCTCTCCCTAATCTTTAAATGGAATTCCTCAAGACTCAGCGATAGGCCCTCTTTTCAACTCTATCCCTAAGTCAGTTCATTCTCACCTCTAGCTTATCATTTATTGGTTAAGGATTCCTAAGCTGTTATCTTCAATGCAGACTTCTCCATCTATCTGAGTGTTTATTTGACTTCCCCATATGCCTGTCTCAAACCTAGATTACCCAGAATGGAACCATGATATTTGCTCAGGCCTGGCCACCTTTCACAGTTCAGTGTTTCAGTGAATGGCACAGCCATGGACATTATTCCATGATTCCCACAAATTAGGATAAACCCACTGAGATACATTCTCATCTGTACTTTTGCTCCACGGTATTCGTCCTACTTTGAAATTATACATTTAGTTTATATATTTAGTTATATATGCAATGTTTCTCTTTCCACTTAGACCATAAACTACTCAAGAGCAGGGCCCGCTTCACCATATCATCCTCAGAGCCTAGCAAAATGTTTCATACCTAATCAGTGTTCAGTTGACATAGGACGAATACATGAAGGCAAGAATGAATGATGTGTCTATATAACATTTTTGTTCTTGCCATAGAGTCATCTCCAGGCATCCCATTTGGAGAGTATTCTCTTATTGCTTAGAAATTCCAGAGGATTCCTCCTCTTTGAATAGCAAAGCTCTTCCATTTGTCCATTTCCAAATCTGGTCATTCTCAGATGCAAAGGAAGTAAGTGCATGAAATGCTAGCTGGTAGAAGAAGAATAGGAGAATGATTCCATAACTAGCTACTGAAAGTATTCTAAGGGTGTTGAAAGGTAAAATGGCATTTATTCTATTGAACCATAGGAAAAGAGCCCAGCTTAAAGGACTTAATACCTTGGTTTGTTGCAAGTCTATAAACGAGATTAAAACAAAGGATTGGTTAAAAAGATACTACTGTTCTGGTCTCATTTAGCAAAGCAAATTGTACATGCCCATCTTAAATGGTAATACATCAGAAGTCAAAAAGGCATTTTGCCTCCGTTACTTCTTCCATAAAATTATCCAGAACTGGGATGATTCCACTCAGGAGCACCTCCTTTTGAAGTAAACCTGTATCATTACTGCTCCATTCTCTTCTGCTTGCTCTCACCCAGAGGACCCGAGACTTTCTAGAGTGACAAGGCAGTGTGGTATATTGCACTGGTTTAAAAAAATGTTTTTTAATTAAAATAAAATCTTACAGAGAAAGCCCAAGTATATAGAGGATAAAGTAGAGTTGCTCTTGTCTATGGGGTGGGTTGAAACTCACTCCATGGGTACAGGTTAATCATTCTTTCTATGTCCTGCCGAGCACAGGCTCTGGGATCTGAAGATGAAGGAATTAGGAACGTTGTCTGCATCCCAGCTGTATTCCCAGGGAGGCATTCTGCACAGCAATTTGTTTTTCTCAAATTTGAGTCATGTTCAGACCATTTTTGTAAGGGAAAAGTTTTGAGGACTTCCAGAATTGGCTAGAATTATTTTTTATTATAATGTAACAAGTACAAATATCAACTGAGTACATAAAACTCTAATACTGGTTGAAAGACCCCACTTGTCTACTCAAAACCTTTAATGTCTGCTATTAAAGACAGATCCTAGAAATTCCAAGTTTGATCCATCAAGTTACAAAGTTGCCTCCCAGGCAACACAGTCTTTGCTCTGCTCTCCTAACAGTGGGCCAGTCCCTCCGTCACTTGGTAGGTGTCACTACAGGGCTCACAGGTCAGCACTGTGTATGAACCAGATTCTTTCCCCAGGACTAAATGACTTTGGAGGAATTCTAACTGTGGGACAATGCATTATTTCCAGACCTTTAACCAGCTGTGACTCTTATTAATAATGCTTCATTTAAATGCCAACTACTTGATGTGTCTACATCTCCTCCTGCCTAAGGGTTAACTAATGTATAACAAATATGCATTTTTATTTATTATAGTTTGCAGAAAGGTTTTTATATTCTATCAGTGTTGGCTGACTGACTCTACGGTTTCAATCGGCCTCTAGTTTCTCAAATAAAAGAAAGGAGTTTGGATACTTTTTTTTCAGTTTCTTCAATGTTAGAAAAAAAATAGACCATTTTAAACAATCTTTAACTTTTTTCTCCGTTGAAAACAGACAAGATTGAAAAGAGATGAAGAAGAAAGAAAAGAATGTTAAGATAATAAATATATTTGTGACTACAAGAAATCCATTAGGAGGAAGGAATGACTGAGAGAGAATGCCAGGCATGTGAAAAATGTAAAAATTATATCTCTTTTGAAAACATGTAGAGTAATCTGTCTCTCTTCATATAACAAACTGTTTATAGAATAGAGGCACTGAAACATACAGTGTGTCTGACTGGGTCTCATCTCTCTGAGGAAGAAAGAAAGGGCATTGGGAGGTCATGACCATCTGACCTTGACTTCATTTACTTATGTACCCACAGAATTCTGATGCAGTGAGGAAATCTTAGGAGAAAGCAATAGGACGTAGTTATTTTTTGGGTGGAACACATCCAAATAATCTCCAAGTTTATACAAGCTAGAATAACATTTTGGAATCTCTCTCCTGAAAAATATTTCTTCTGCCTCATGCATACTATGAGGGTATAAGTCCATTGCCCAAGCAAAAGTCAAGAAAAATAAGCAATAATGATAATGAGAAGAACTTGTTCAAGTCACATAGTAATTTTTAGGGAACACCCCTCCTTTGTGATGGCAAAAAGAACAGAGAAAAAAAAATTGAGTTTTCGAGACTGCCACTGGGTCATTGGATCACACATTACCTGAAGCCCACACCCTCTCTTGTACTTCCATTTATATGAGCCAATAAGTCTCCTTTGGTTCTTAAACTAGTGTGAATTGCGTCTTCTGTTATTTACAACTAAAAGCATTCAAACTGATGAAATATACATATTAAGCCAGTTCACAGTGTTTTAGACAGGTACTTTTAACTTTCTAGGAACACAATGAGATTACCTCAGTTAGTGAGAGTTGTTCAAGAATGGTTAGGAATATAAGGAAGATGAGAGTATTCCATAGGTGAAACTCACTGAGAAATGTGACATCTTTCTGGTTATACCACAGACACGCAGAGAAAATGTAAGCTCGTTTCAGAGGATGTAGCTCTAGAGACCAGGTAGGTTTTCACTGAGTCTCTTTAAGTTTACCATAATTATGATTCCGTGTAGCCCTGTCCCTATTAATCTTGCTTTCCATCTTCTTCTAAGAATATTTGTTTAAATTGGTTCCTTGAAAGTCTGGTGATCCTTAATGTTCTACCTATTTAATAAAGAGGCAATGAACAGTTCTAGGCTCTGCACACACTGGAAACATTGTTGACCCGTGCGCTTCACTTCTGAGGGAACAACACTTAGGAGACCCTAAATTCCAGAAGGAGGAAATCTTGGCTCATAGACATTGATACATTTAGAGAGGACATGTCTGGGTGTTTATCTGAGAAATAGATGATAGACGCCTGGCTGCCAGGAGTTCTGTATGGAAGCCGTGTTTTGTGTCTGTGTGTGTGTGTGTGTGTGTGTGTGTGTGTGTGTGTGTCTGTCTATCTGTGTTTATGCACAAATGGCGGTAGTGGCAGTGATGGTAATGTTGACTGTATTAATCCCCATGTTTTCCACATGACATTTATTTCTATTCTCTATCATACGCTGTACATTTCATTGTTTCCTGCTTCTTTGTAGTTTTAGTAGTTCGTTCAGTTCCCTCCAGCTGTAACACTCTAGGCTCTAGGGCAGTGCTTTTCAAACTATCTGTGCAGGGTCAAATTTTGTGTTTTAAACTTCCAATCTATCAGTGACCAATGCACTTAAAATGGATTACTAGAAAAGTGATTATATCCGTGGATGTTGTATCAATGTTAAATTGCTATAAAGATATTAAAAGAAACTTTAAAAATCTTTGTGAACCAGGCTATAGACCACACTTTGGGGAGCCATTCTGCAGGGCCTTGTTACTCCCAGTATGGTCCATAAACCAGAAACATGTGCATTGCTTGGGAGCTTGTTAGAAATGCAGAATCTCAGTCATCACCCCAGAATACTGAATCTGAATCTTCAGTTTAATCAGATCTCCAGGTGATTTATATGCACATTAAAGTTCTTAGGGAGTTTCTACTCTTTCATCTGTTTCTTGTCTTCCAGGAATGTGCTGCTATAGCTTTACCTGGAAAGATTTTTCTTCAGAGCTTCAGACAGCTCGCATCTCCTCCTCGTTCAGATCACAGGTCAAATGTCACCTCTGTGGAGAAGGCTTCTCTGGTGCTCCAACAAAAGCAGTAGCCTCTTCCATTCCACATTACCCTGTATTATTTTCTTTAAAGTGTTTATCACTATCCAAAACGGTTGCTGTCCCCCTTCCTGTCTCCCATTCCCAGCTAGAATGTAAGTTCCACAAGAGCAGAGATATTGTCTGCCTCATTTTCTGTCTTTCACGCCGTGATAGTACAGTGCCTGGGAGGTGGTAAGCCCTGTCTACAAGGCTATGTACGTTACTTCTGCTGACTCATGACTTCTGCTCACCCCTAGCTCTTCCTGCCTCCCTCTTCTCTTTATTGCTTTCTCTCCTTGTCTCTCTGAATTTGTGATAGAAAACCCAACACAAACTGGCTTTTAAATAAAACGGATGCTGGTTTATGTAATAGAAAAGTCCAGAGGAAACCCAGTGATCAGGCGTAGTTCAGTTAGGGCTCTGAGCCTATTTCTCTCTGATTCAGCTCCACCCATCTCTGTGTGCCAGCTTCATATTCAGGCTGGCATCTAGGTAGCCATGGCAGTCCGAGCTGTCACATCCATACAGAATGCTGTCCACAGGCCATCCAATGCACTTGTTCGCTTTTAAAAACTAAGTCAACTTCTGTCCCCCAAACCTCCGCAGCATGCCTTCAACACTCCTTAGATTGAATTAGATCACATGACTATTCACAATTCAAAATACTTATACACATATAGAGAGTGGTATAATTACAAACAATAAAATGTACAGATCTCAAGTGTGCATTTCAATCCATTTTGGCAATTATATGGACACCAGAGAACCAAGATGTCAGATATTTCCAGAAAGTTGCCTTGGGTCCTTTCTAGTTAATCAGATGAGTAACGGTGCCTTGCTGAGCCATATTGAAGTTGAAGGCAAAAGGAACAATCAGGAATACTGATCCTGTCTTTATTTAAAATGTTGATGTTTTATTCATCATTTACCTTGACTTTTATTTTTTTTAATGTTGCATTAAAATCTGATTTACCTTGATTATTAGGTTTTTTGGGTACCCCCTCCCCCTTAAATTTTGTGCTAAGGGGAATACTACATTCACTTCACTCACCTCTCCCGTTGCAGCCCTGTGGTCGACGAGCCTCTCTCTCTGCCTCGCTGTCTCTCTCAATATGATCTCTGCATGTAGCTTCTCCACATGATGGCCTCAGAATGGCCAAACTTCTTCCATGGTAGCTGAAGGCTCCCAGAGTAAGTGCCCAAGAGAAGCCACAGGCCAGCTGCATTCCCTATCTGATTTAGCCTCAAAAGTCACCCAGTGCAGCTTCTGCCATGTTTCATTCATCACGACAGTCACAAAGGCTCACCAGGTACAAGGAGAGGGGACAGAGACTCTATCTCTCTATGGGAAGAGTGTCAAAGCATTTGCAGATATATTTTAAAACCCCCGTGCAACCAGTTGCTTTTACAGCAAATTTTGGGTATTAGTGAATAGCCCTTATTTTTGACTACTAAAAATTCCCAACCAAATGAATGTTTTAAAAATTCACCTTACATTCAATTTAAAGTATCTCCTCTTTGCTCCAAGGTTTAGTTGGATGGTTTTGGTTTTATTCACTACTTCCTCTCCATTCACTTGCTGCTGGTTTCTGGCTCTTCCAAGTTAAGGATAAGAAGCTGGGAATCAGACAAAAAGAAGGAAAAGTATCTTTTTACTTGGCTAGATGTTGAAAACTCTCTCTGTGGCAGTTAGCCAAAGGCTAACTCCATCTCTTAAGGGGTGATTAGTGAGTTATTTGAAGACCTCCTCCACTCTGGCTCCCTGGACCTCTGCCCATTTTAGAGATGATGTACACTCCTGCTGACCTCCTAAGGCTCCCCTTCAACTCCTGCTTTCCTGGTACACCCCACCCAGCCTCCTCCTCCTAGGGTCCTTTCATCCAGGCAGGAAGTTCTTTGGAGAATGCCTTTCAAAATGGTGCTAGTCTAGAACCACTACCTTCCAAGGTATCTTTATGGCATCACAGAAAAACCCAGTCCATCCAAATCTGTAAATTGGTCTTGGACCTGCCATCTCAAGCAATTCAAGACAGCCTGTTAACATTCAAATTTTCCTAGGGGAGAATCAGACTGTCACCTGTGTGCTCCCCATACTACAGAGGACCCGATCAATTTCCTCTAAGTATTTTCTCATCACGCTCTGTTTTAACAGCTGCACCAGGCAAGACCTCAGTTTTCACAGCTCAGCAGCATCCAGCCTGTGTGAGGAAATACCTCCCCTCTATCAAACAAATCAGACTTGGTGAGTAATTCTCTTGAAGTTCCCCTCACTTATCTGGGGAGATGTTGAAGAAGCAAGACTTTGCCCAGTATGAGCAATGGAAGAGAAATGTGTAGCATTTTCTACCAAGTGTATGATTTTTTCCAAAGAAAGCCTCACTCTGAAAAACCCTCCTTTGAATTCCTACCTCATGGCCTGAAAGTGGATGATAGGTGAAACGTGTCAGGATTTGCGCTGCCGTTCTTAGTAAGTGCCATGGGGAATGTGTCTAGTTCTTTTGTTTAGAATATGTAGATCAGATATCTCTTGGGTCCTGAGATTGGGACTTCATCAAAGTTCCAAAACAACAGAAATGTCCTAGTTGACATCAGTACTGATTCTGTTATCCCATATTAGAGTCACATCTTACAGTATCTGTTGCTGAATCATGTCCAATTTGTCTCATTTCTTGCATCAATATCAATATCAATTATTCTAATTGTAATAGATTTATAATATGTTTTAATAACTGGCACCATCTCACTACTATTTTTTTCTCAAAATTCTCATGACTTTTCTCACCTGATAGAGGAATTTTTAAATTATATACTTTAACTTATGGAAATCAAGAATATTAGATAATCCAAAAGATAATCCAAATGAAATTTGTAGTATATTTTCTCTTTTAATAGAATCTGAAGTTATTTGCATCTTTTTTATGAGTAGCAACATAGGCAGATTTTATAGAATCTATATTTTAGAGGAAAATACATAAAAGCAGTAGCAGTAGTGGCTTTGAGATATATTTCTCCTCCCCAATTTCCCTTTAAAAATGCAATGTCAGCCAGAGGCCACTTATCAAGTTAATTCATAATAAGATATTAAGTGAGTTATAAGATCTGCTTTGTCATTTATTGCTTAAAAATACTGCTTACTTAGAAGAAGTTGGAAACTGGCTGAAAAACAGTAATAAAGAGGAGAATAAAAAAGTGAAACACTTTTAAACTATATGCTGGGTGGGATAGGGAGGGTGGGAGGGAGGGAGACGCAAGAGGGAAGAGATATGGGGACATATGTATATGTATAGCTGATTCACTCTGTTATAAAGCAGAAACTAACACACCATTGTAAAGCAATTATACTCCAATAAAGATGTTAAAAAAAAAAAAACCTTTATGCTGCATCTATATTATCTATTATCATCCATACGTTTTAAAGCCTTTGCGTTCTCACTATTAGTTCTTAATCTTCTCAGCGTGGTAATGATAACTGAAATTTAAAAAATATTTATCTGTGGATAAAGTGAAGGATTTAAATTATCTGTAGACTAAATAATTCACCTCTGAAAGGTCTTATCTTTGTTTCCAGAGGATGATGTATTTAATGAACATAGAGATTATACTTTCTAAAAAAATTTATAATATGAATGAACGTGGAACATTCCTAGTAATCTTAGTTCAGTAATGAGACTGCAAAACTGAAAAGGGCAAGGTGAAAAGTTTGACAAGAACAAACTAACCCATCAGTAACATTATCTCAAGGGAATATTTGCGATATTTCAACTTTACAGGGTTTTGCTTCTTCATAATATTTTCTGAATTTTGGCTCTTTATCTCTGTGATGCATGCCATGGTCTCTATGAAACAGTTTAATGATTGAAAAAAACTTGTTCTAGTTTACTCAACAAGTATGGGTTTGCTTATATTTGACATCAATTAAATTTTGAGGTTTTTCTCTTATCTTATGTTGCAATTAGATTACGTATAACATGAATGACAACATGGAAGACAGAGCTTACATGAATAATATTCAGTACATTTAGTATGCTATTTAGTATTTCTAGAACAAGAAAATTTTTAAAGATTAATTGGCATATAGGTGGAAATATGTATTATATGATAATTATGTATGTGTAGCAGGCAGGTTCACTGAATCACTATTAAGGGTTTTCTGCTTAGATATATCGGGTAAACTTGAGACAGGAGAAAGAAGAACTAGATTGAGTAAGAACTGTTCTGTGTTCACTCTAAAGACCAGTAGGATTTAGAGCTCAGAGAAATCTGGTACTAGCTCACCAAACAAGAGCAGAAAAGAGGGTCTTATGCCTCATTTCGTTTAAGACAGATTTATACCCTCTGCTCTGTTGTTTCACTTTCATTAAGTAACGAATATCCTTGAACACAGTAGGGATTGGGTGATAAGGGGATAGCTGCCACTCATTCTTTAGTAAATGATAATTGAGTACCTGGTAAGAGCCAGGCACTGAGATCCTCACAGAAACAGACTACGTAGGTCCTACTCCCAAGACACTCATATTCCAAAGGGGAAGGCAGGTGGGAATGGATGGCAGCAATGTAGCTATAGTGTCCATACGGGGAGGTCCTCATTAGCATTTCTCTAAGGGCATAAGAGGGCTGTTGAAGGGCTTTAAGACGGAGGAGAACATCATCAATTTTATAAACCTCAAAGACCAAAAGAGCAGAGGGAAATTATCTTTTCAGGACCAGCCCTTCTTTCTCCTTTCTTTTTGAGGTCAAGTGCAATGAGCTTGAAGCCTTTAGCCAGGTCCAAACTTAGGGTTCTGAGGCAAAGAGTGAGCCTACCACAGAGAGATGACTACAAACATGGGGGGGGGGGGGTGATATGTACATACAAAAAGTTCAGGAGTATTAGTACCTCTCTATGGCCATGTTCATAACAGTTTTCACCAAAAATCTGGCTTCCTCTAATCATGTGCACAGAATCTATCTGTTGCCTATGAAACTGGCCTAGTTCCTAACTGAAAGCCATCTCTACAACCAGTTCTCTGTTATCTCTGATTTCCAGACTTCTCAGGGTCCCCACTGACGATCTTCCAATACCTACACATACTACTTACAGCAAGGACTGTACCGTCAACACTTTCCTACTACCACTTCTGCTGCTTCCAACACCACAACTACTACCATATCCACAATCACCTCCACTACATGCACCACTGTAATCAACACCAACACCAGCCCAACAACCAAAGTAAAATGTAAATTTGTACATTTTGCCATCATTCAGATACCCTGGAAAGCATACATTATATTGGAGAACGCCCTTGGGATCAACACCTGGGTGAGGGGATTGTGACAGAAGTAGAACTGGGCAAAGGGGAGTGTTGAATCTTATAGTATTGAAACAAAGCCCTCAGTAAATTCCATAGGCTACTGTGTAACTAAAATGGCCCTTTAGAGTTGTCCCACCTTGAAAAAATGGGTCTGATCTTTTATAGGTCTATGGAAATTGCCTAACTTATTGACAGTATTCCCAAAGTTTGTCTCAACATCATCATCCTTGCCTATATCTTTGTGGACTTTGCTTTTGTTTATTAATTTGCTTTTCCAAACATTTTCCTAATTCTGTAGCTGTCTTCCAAATAAAATCTAATTATGCTTACTGGGTTTTGCCCAGTTGCCCTTCTCTCCATATGCAAGAGTGCAGGGTAAAAAATGCAATGCTGAGTCCAGCAAAATTAGAGTACAGTCAGTTCATCAAAGTATTCTCAAGTGGAAGGAGACAAAGACATGACCGACTCAAGCCTGGGAAAGTAAGTATAAAGGTGAAATCTAGAGGCAGAATCAGGGTTGACAAACAGGAAACATAGTTGGGTATCAGGAACAGGACAGAAACCGGAGCAGGGCAGAAATGGGAGCAGAGCAAGAATAGATCAGAAACAAAGCAGTTGCTACAAACAGCACCCAGTGACCACAGTTTGCTTTTGTTGGTCAGTTAGTCCTGAATATGTGGTGAAATGGAGTTGTCAGCATGACTTAAAAAAGACACAGAAAGGAGGCATTTTAATTTTTGTGTTTATTTCAAGAGAAATGGACCAAGAACTGAACAGCCCTATTACTAGTGAGGAGATTAAATGAGGAATTAAATCAAAAGCCCAGGAACAGATGGCTTCACTGGCGAATTCTATCAAACATCTAAAGAAGAATTAATAACAATCCTTCTCAAATTCTTCCAAAGAATAGAAGAGGAGGGAACACTTCCAAACAAGGCCAGCAATTCCCTGCTATCAAAACCAGACAATGACTCAACAAGAAAAGAAAATTACAGGCTAATATTCCTGATGGACATAGATGCAAAAAGTCCCAACAAAATATTAGCAAACCGGATCTAATAATACGTTAAAAGGATCACACACCTTGATCAAGTGGGATTTATTCTAGGGATGCAAGGATGGTTCTACATCTGCAAATTAATCAATGTGATACATCACATTAACAAAGTGAAGGATAAAAATGATATGATCATCTCAATAAATGCAGAAAAAGCATTTGACAAAATTCAACATTTATGAAAAAAACCTTTCAACAAGTGGGTGTAGAGAGAATGTACCTCAGTGTAATAAAGGCCATATATGACAATGTCACAGGTAACAAATTAGTGAAAAACTGAAAGTCTTTCCTCTAAAATTAGGAACAAGACAAGGATGCCCACTGTCACCACTCTTTTAAACACAGTATTAGAAGTCCTAGCCAGAGCAATTAGGCAAAACAAAGAAATAAAAGGCATCCAAATCACAAAGGAAGAAGTAAAACGGTCACTATTTGCAGATGACATGATATTATGTAAAGAAAACTGTAAAAACTCCACCAGAAAACTATTAGCATTAATAAGTGAATTCAGTAAAGTTGCAGGATACAAAATCAATATACAAAAATCAGTTGCATTTCTATACACTAATAATGAACTATCAGGAAGAGAAATTAAGAAAACAATCCCATTTACAATTGCCTCATAAAGAATAAAATACCTAGGAAAATATTTGACCAAGGAGGTGAAAGATCCGTACACTGAAAACTGGTAAGACGCTGCTGAAAGAAATTGAAGAAGACATGAACACACGGAAAGATATTCCATGCTCACAGATCGAAACAATTAATATTGTTAAAACGTCCAAACCACCCAAAGCAATCTACATATTCAACGCGATCCCTATCAAAATTCCAATGGCATTTTTCACAGAAATAGAACACACAATCCTAAAGTTTGTATGCAACCACAAAGGATACATTTCTTACCCATCTCTGCAGGCAACATATTTTAGGCTCCTTGGTCAACTGGATTCCAGATTAATTCCACAATGGAAGGACAGAAAAAAGGGAGAAAGCAGTTTTTTGCCCTCTTTCTCTTTGCTTTGGGCAGCCTCGGGCAGTACCTTTTCTCCTTGGAGATTCCTGATCCCCCTGGATGGATACAGAGTCTTCCATTCATCATGCTCTTGAGCTCTGGTAAACACTGCCTTATCTCTCTGTTCCTTCATCCCTAAGGACACTAGAGGCTTCCTATCGTAGCTAATATTTGAGAGATCTCAGCATCCCCACTTTGGTCTGTCTGCTTTCCCAATACATTTGTAGCTCATTTCTCATGCAAAATTCCTTTTATTAAACTAGCTGGCATAGGCTCTGTTTTCTTCCTGGACCTTGACACATCCACTAATTTTCTGTGTTCCCTTGCACAAAATGAGGATTGCACTGACTTCTAAGCCCTTTTCAGCTTTTATTGGAGATTACTTCCAACCAACACTTTCCCAGCAATCTGGTACACCTATTCATGCATTCACGTAACAAATATTGATTATGCGATTATCGAGTTCGGGGCACTATTCTAATTCCTGAGGATACATACAACAGTGAAAACAATCAAAGTTTTGCTCTCATAGACCTTGCATCCTATTGTGGGGTCGGATAAGCAAGTGGCCCAGTTTGACTAGGACTGAGGGAGTTCTCCGGATGCAGAACTTACAGTAGTAAAATTGGGAAAATTCTAGGTAAATTGGGGTAAGTTGGTCACCTTTGTGTGGGGCGGTAGTGAAGAAAAATTTTTTTTAAAAAAGTCAGGTGATAATAAGTGCAATGAAGAAAAATAAAGCCAGATAAAAGAAAGGAAGGGTAGGGTTGCGTGAAGTCTCTTTTGATAGTGTGGAAGACATTTTGGATGAAATAACATTGAGCAGAGACCTGAATAACCTAAGGAAACGAATACTACAGATATCCAGGTTGAGAAATCAGCCAAAGGAAAGAATACATTGGGTTATTTAAAGCTTCATGAAGATAAAAATTATTATATAAAATAGCAATCTCAGATAATACAGTTAGGTTATACGATAGAGACTACTTATTTTATATCCAATTTCATTCCTCCCTTCTCCCTTGGTGACAGAAGGCTGAATTTTTTCAGGGTGGTATTGTTTGTTGGGAGAGGCAATCCACCATGGTCCCTGCATGTTCTTGGTGGGTATGCCAAGAATGCAAGGTCCTGATAGCTCTTGACCTCGACCATTTTTCAGGGTTGTTTTTGAAGAAAACAGGATCAAAAGTGGGCTGAGTTACTGATTGCTACACAATGTTGGGTTTTTCCAAACCCCATGCATGCTCTTCTCCTGTAATAATGCAACCCATTGCACATGTAGACTGTCATCAAGCCCATGGCATAATTCCCAGGGGACTTAGGGACCAGGGTAATCTACACAAAAAGCTGTGCAATGATTAATAAAGACCCAAGAGTCCGTCTTCTGTCAGCAACCATGAAACAGTAACAGGATAACTTAATAGATTTTAAGTTAGGCAAAATCAAACTACAGACTTGACTTGTGAAAAAGTACATTGCAGCTAGGCGTGACCAGGTGTCTAAATTTGGGCCAAGGATCTGCAAGTAAAAATTACTGGGAGGAACTGGTGCAAAGACTGTTTAAAGGGAGACAGATGGCTAGGGTGTACTTTGGATTTTGTGCTTTATCTCCTCTTCCTTTCTATTGTGAGAATAAAGATAAGATGGGTGGACCTCTGGCATCCATCCTGGACCACACAGTAACCTTGAGGATGGCAGCCTACACCAAGGATGGCAGAGCAGAAAGATAGAAGAAGCTTAGGTCCCTGTTAACCTTTATGGAATTTTCATACCATTTTAGCCTACTTGCCTGCCTCTAGATGGTTATTTTTGGTAAGAGAATAAAATATTATATCTTTGTTAGTCCTTAGGGCCCTCCTCCTTTCAGAATTATTAAAGAATTTTATAAATTATAAATATCTAATAATTGAGATAGCAGTAGCTTTAAATGTCTCAAGAGCACTAGTAATTTCTCAGAAATGCCTCACGGACCCCTCTGAAAAAAACGATTAGTAAAATTTTGGGAGACAGAGTGTCTGTTGGGTAGGCTTCCAATCCCTTTTCCCATCGCTTTAACTAGAGGAGATTTATTTTTTTATCTGTTTTGTATCAGCTGATCTTCTGGATAAGGTTTTATTTGAAGCAAGGGTCCACCTCTATAAGAAAGTTTGAAAACTACTGTGTTAGAGAAATAGTTTATGAAACATCATTCATGTTATTATGTGAACTTGAAATGAGGAAGCTTTATCTTAAGTTTACTATTTGGAATTCATTTGATATTTTTATAACTGTATTTGCAAGAATAGAAAATTAGTTTTAGTCGTGATGCAATGTGTTTTGGCAATCCTAGTGCATGGATTTACATTTGTAAGTAATTTTAAAAGGTTATATTCTTCCCTGAGTACACATTTTCAAATACCTGTTATTACTATTCTACTTTATGCATTAGTGTCTTGGGAAGAATATGGCCCTTAATGTAGAACCAGAGATTACAATGTTATCATTTTTGAGATTTTTTTTTTAAACAACTACTAAGAGGACTCTGCAATTACAACATATTCAAATACTTTTACTATTGCACAAAAATAATCTTATAATAACTGCTTCAGCATTTATGATAGTAAACACAGCAAAACTTCTGATAAAATACAGAGCAGACTAAATAAGCACAAAAAATTCTTTAAGTTGATAACTTCTGGAGTGGAATATGATTTGATTCTATTTGATTTTTAAACAGTCATGTATCTATTTCCTTTGAATTCAGATCTAATACGCAGTAATGAGAGGGGGGAAACAGTTACATAATAAACTAGCTAGTCTCAAATTGAAAGCATCACGATGTCTTTTGGCTAGTAAGTGTTTTTCAAAAAATTACAGTGGGGTTTTTAAAAGTCGGTCTAGTAAAATCCTTCAGTAGCAATAATGCCATTTCTTATCTAGATGGCCACCAGAAAGGATGCTCTCGTGAAACATTCAAAATGGCTCCATTTCCTTCCACTAAAGGAAGATTATGTAGCAGAGTGATCCAGAATCAGCAACTGATTGAGGATGAATAGTAGACTGAGTGGGAATCTATTCAAAATGTTTAACAATTTGTATGACATGGGCACTAAGAACACAGGGAAAAGAGACTGGACCTCTTTATGGGAAGAATCATGTATTCATTCATGCATAAGGTCACATGATATGGGAGGGACTATTATAATTTCCTCCTTATCTTTCATTGCCCCAGTTGGCTTATATCTCCAGATTAGAAGGCTCTCAGAGGTGGGCTAGGAGGAGGAAGCATATTTTTCTTTTGTGGAAATAACAGGTACTCCTCAGATTCCACTTGAGCTGATGTAAGATGCCTCAGAAAGATCCAAGAAAACACAAACCACAGTCCCTACAGTCAGTAAGGACCAAGAGACCACAGTGGAATTCTGAGACTAAGTTTCTGCACTTGATCTTAGCCAAAAGGCCGAGAAGCGATGAGAGACTAAGTTCCTGTACATTTGATTAGGTGTTAGAAAGTGTACTATGCAGGAAAACGTCTAATGTGGTCCCTATGACTTGTCTGCCATTTCTCAGATGTCATCTATGTTGTCTCTGAAATGGGAGTTTCTCCTATCTGATGAAAACATTCCAGTCATGAACAAAGCTCAACCAGTAAGATGCCCAATTATAAAATTAGTATCCCAAACTCAATCTCTTCCCTTTTATAAGCAAATGTAGTTAGTAAATGCTATGGAAGAAAAGATACTATTTATACAATCCATCAAAAGTAATAAAAAAACCTAGGAATAAGGTTTTAAAAACATAGGACATATATTAAAAAACTGTATTACTCGACTGACATACGTAAAAAGACTTGAATGGTGAGGTACGCTTTGTTGTTAAATAAGAAGACTCAACATCATATCAGTTCCCTCACATTAATTTAGTATTTAAACGTAAGTCTAATAAAGATCCCCATATTTTTTAAGAGAAAAATTGACTCAATAATTCTAATGCATATATGGAACTTCTAATTTAAGATGGTTGATAAAAACATGCATATTTCCCTCCATTCCTGAACCCCACTAAAATGAAATAAATAGATATGACCATATAAAAAGAAGTCATAAATACATAAGGGTAAATATATTGGGAGAGGAGACAACAATAACAAAAGTCTAGAAGTTGGAAAGAGACGGAAAGCTACAAAACCACTTGATTTGCCTTGCAGACTTGGGCACCTGCTACTTGTGGAGAGTAAAACAGCACAAAAATATCAATAGCAGGATTGACAGAAAGTTATCTTTTAGCAGAAGCAGACTCCCATCATCTGCCCCATTCCACATATCTGGGATTGTTGCCTCTTTCCCATCATGGCAGAAGACAGGGGGTTTATTCTTTGTGGAAAGTAGGACTGAAGGGCTCTGGCCTGGGGAATGTTGGGTGCAGCTGAGAGCCAGGATACTGTACTGAAAATAGGGGTATTAAACTGAAGGCTTAGAAAGTAATTGTTAATACCCAACAGTCTTCTCCTCAATTCAGCTTCCAGAGCACTAACAGCTTGACCTATACTCTTAAGTGTGACATCAGAAAATTCTTTACTGAGAGCGCCAATCAATCCAAGATAAATTCCTAAAGATATTGATATTATGGGTTCTCTAAAAGTTTGTTAATAATAAAAATTTAAAAAACAAACTATTGTAGTTGCTCAACATTTCTAATTGTTAGAGAAATTCAAATCAAAACTACAATGGGGGGGTGGTGGTGGGATGAACTGGGAGATTGGGATTGACATATACACACTAATATGTATAAAATAGATAACTAATAAAAACCTGCTGTATTAAAAAAAAAACAAAAACAAAACTACAATGAGGTATCACCTCACACCAGTCAGAATGGCCATCGTCAAAAAGTCCACAAATAACAAATGCTGGAGAGGGAATAGAGAAAAGGGAACCCTCCTACACTGTTGGTGGAAATGTAAATTGGTACATCTCTGTGGAGAAGAATATGGCGTTTCCTTTAAAAACTATAAATAGAGTTACCACATGATCTAGCAATCCCACTCCTGGGCATATATCTGGAAAATAGGAAAACTCTAATTCGAAAAGATACGTTCACCCCAATGTTCACAGCAGCACTATTTACAATAGCCAAGACATGGAAGCAACCTGAGTGTCCATCAACAGACAAATGGATAAAGAAGATGTGATATATATATATATATATATATATATATATATATATATATATATATATATATATAATGGAATATTACCCAGCCACAAAAAAGAATGAAATAATGCCATTCACAGTAACATGGATGGACCTAGAGATTATCATACTAAGTGAAGTCAGACAGAGAAAGACAAATATCATATGATATCACGTATATGTGGAATCTAAAAAAATGGTACAAATGAACTTATTTATAAAAGAGAAATAGACCCACAGACATAGAAAACAAACTTATGGCTACCAAAGGGGAAAGGGTGGGAAGAGGGATAAATTAGGAGTCTGGGATTAACAGATACACACTATTATATATAACATAGATAAACAACAAGGACCTACTGTATAGCCCAGAGAGCTATATTCAATATCTTATAATAATTTTTAATGGAAAAGAATCTGAAAAAGAATATATATGTGTATATATATATATATATATATATATATATGAACCACTTTGCTGTATACCTGAAACTAATACAACACTGTAAATCAACTATACTTCAATAAAAATTATATATATACATATATAAAATAAACTATTGTAGGTTAGATTCCCCAGGAAGTAGATTCTGAAATGGAGATTACCTTGCAGGAAGTTAATTAGGGAGTATCCATGGGAACCACATCTATGGAAGAAAGAAAAGGGAAGGAAGGAGTTTTGGGGAGGGGCAGTGGGGTTGTGATCACATCTCAAGCTGATCCCATGAGAGTTCTGAAGCAGGGATTGTCCTTCAAAGGTGTCCTGCGTTATGACAGAGGGATGTGCTCATATGCCTTCATGCTGGTATCCCCTAAGGAGAGGGCATTACCTTGGTGAAGAAGTTTTCTCTAATTGAGGGCAATTTCCAGAGAGGGCTGACAGCTGAGGACTGTCAGCAGGCAGTACGTCTAGCAGCTGGGGAAATAAGACCTTCAGATCTGAAGGAGCCGGGACCACCTGCCAGAGTGTCATGCAGTGAATCCCACACTTGCCATGTGCACAAGTTTCTCCTTGGCTATTTAGTGTCTGTATCAGGCAGGAAAGGCTAGGTTGTACTGGAATAACAAATGATCTCCAAATCTCAGTCACTTATAATCACAGGGCTTCTCTCAAACTCAGCTTCGCTTTGAGACCTAGGCTTCTGGGGAATAGGCTCTATCAGAAATATTGCTGACTTTTGCATTTAAAAAAGAGCATGGCAAACCATGCACTGACTCTTAAAGCTCAGAAGTGACAGACATCACTTCTGGTAACATTTCATTGGTTAAATCATGTCACATGGCTAAGCCTAATGTCATAAACAGGGGATATACAATACCCTCCTATATCAGTTATCTATTACCCCAAAGCTTGGTGACCTGACATAGTATGTATTGGTGTATTGTTTTTCATGATTCTAAAGGTTGGCTGGGCTCAGTGCAGTGATTCTTCGGCTCCCTGTGGTGTCAGCTGGAGTCAATGAGGGGGCTGCATTCAACCAAGACCTCAGCAGAGGCTGAAACAGCCAAGATATGGCCCCTTTCCCGTAAACGGCAGTTGGCATCAGCTGTTGATTGGAGAGCCTTTCTTCTCCTCCATGTGGCTAATCTCTCCATGTGGTCTCTCATTACTCAGTAGGCTAGGCTGGGCTTCTGTATATGGTGGTTAAGAGCATTTCAAAAAGGATGCTTCCCAAACCAGAAGTTATCAGGCCTCTTAAGGCCTATGTCTGAAACTGGTGTCACATCTGCTGCATTATGTTGGTCAGTCTTTATTCGAGTGAGGAGAGGTAGACAGCAACGGAAGGAACTGTTGGCAGCTGTCATTGGAGGCCATCCACTCTACTTTAACAGGGTGCGAAGACAGAATTATTTTGTGAATGGTCATAATATTTTCCACTAGAGAGTCACAGAACATCAAGTGTGTGAGGAAAGGCTCAAACATGAGAGAAACCTAAACTTATTGAATGAGAAGGAACTTGGAAGAAACCACGTAGGAAGAGGAAAATGTAAAAACAAAACCAGAAAAACACACTTAAAGTTCAAAGAAAAAAAGAGATTTCAACCATAAGAAATAACATGATTTTTAAAAAGAGAGGACAAAAGGGGTTTGGAATTTAAAACAATGACAGCAATGAAAAACTGCAATAGACATCTTGATTATTAAGATGAAATTTGCCAGGAGATAAGGCACAAGACAAAAAGTGGAAAATCATAGGAAAAAGATAAGAAAAGAAGAGCATCAGTCTGGGAAGTCCAAATTTACAGTAATCAGAGATGCAAAGATAGAGAACAAAAGAAACAGAGGGAGGAAAATCACTAAATAAATAATCCAAGAAAATTTCCCAGAACTAAAGGTCATGAGTCTTCAGACTCTATAGTCCCCTGACAGCAAAATGGATCAAAACAGACCTAAACCAAGGCACACGCTGTGAAATTTCAGACATTTAGAAAAAAAGATGAGTGTACACACTTCTCAAGAGGAAAAGATGTTTCATATAAAAGATCAAGGATCACAATGGCATTGAACTTAAGCAATAGTGATTCTGGGAGCTAGAAGACAAAGGCGATTAGCCTTCAAATTCCAAGAGAATAAGATTTCTAATCTATAATCCTAAACTCAGTTAGCTATCTAACTGATCTCAGCTATCTGTTAGAAGGGTATCTAACAACAGCTTTCAAGTGTGCAGTGTCTCAAAAGATTATCTTCCACTGGTCTTATTTTTAAGGGAATAAATCAAGAAAGTGCAAGAAACGGGAGCCAGAAATTGAAAGATTGATTAGAAGAGAGAGGAGGCAAAAAGAGATCCCAAGACAACATCTGTCTTAGAGGACAAACAGTCCAGATGAAAAAAAAAATGAAATTCATTGAAGACAATGTATTTGAACAAACTGAGAGAAGATTAACACTTCTAAGTGAGAGTTTGTATGTGAATTAAAAATGAGTACTTACATGGCTCATGTCTGAATGGCCGTCACGTAGCTTGTAGAAATAAAACCTTGAATATTGAACTATATTACAAACCATGAGAGAGGAAGCATGAGAGTGGAGGGGTTCAGAGAGGCTTACAAGGGACAGAAATTGGTGATAAATTAAGTCCTCATCTTCCATAGCGGGAAGTCAATAGATAAGTCCTGCAGCCAAAATATGAAGAACTGAAACTACTCATGTTATTTAGAAGTAGACAGCATAGTCCAGTAGAAACATCTAAAAGAGTAGACTATTCAGTTATGTAAATTAATAAATTCCCCCTTTTTTTGCTTAAGTCAGTTTGAGTTTCTTTTTCTGTTTTTTTTTTTTTTTTTTAATTTTGCTTGTTGTTTCTGTTTTGTTTTTTACACTAAAGAGTCTTGTCCAATATATACATACATATTCTCAGATCCCGCATCAGAATTTTTGGAAAAAAGTATTTAAAAAAACTTTCTGGGTGATTCTGATGCACAGCCTAGTTTGGGAATCACTTCCCTGAAGAACAATACTCTTAGCTGTGTCCTTAGATAAGGATTCTAATGAGCTCATCTTTCAAATTCAGATGGAGATGATAGCTCATGTTCTAGTACAGCTCTTCACATTTCTTCTTATCTTCAGTTTAGGAGGCAAGATTTTATCTCACATATGCAAGTATGAAATAGTGATGATGGCGGCAGCAAGAAACATTGCTCACTTAGGGGAAAAAACACAAAAAAACAAAGGACTTGAAGAAATCAGGAATTTTGTTCTCTGATAAACCCATAAATTGCCTAATGTGCTTTGAACTTTTCTGCCTCCCTAACTTCCTTCACATCCCCTGCCCTAACCCTGGAGAAATGTCTTAGTGTTTTATTCTATATAAATAAAGCTCCACAAGGGTAGCACTTTTACCCTACATTCTATGAACGATCTATTTCTTCTGCCAGGAGATATTTTTCCAGTTGAACTGACTCTAAATTTTCTTAATAAAATGGCAAACTCGACATTCTTTAGTTCTACTTCACCTGATGAACCAATGTCACTGCATCCCAATTCTCTCTGTAGAAAGCAGAATTTTATAACCTCTACCATATTAGCGTTGCTGACATTAAAATGGTTGTGAAATGCTTAAAGAATAAAACCACCAAACTTCTCCAGTCAAGGAGGTAAGTTCTAGTTATCAATTGCTGTATAACAAACTATACCCAAATGTAGTGGCTTAAACAACCATTTTTTAATATCTCATGATTTTGTAGGTTAGGAATTCCAGCTGGCCTGGGTGATTATTCTGTTTCACATGGCGTGAATACAATGAGTAGGATGGTCTGGAGGGTTTAAGGTGGCTTCATTTACATGTTTGTCACCTTGGCAGAGATGGTTAGAAGGCTGAGCTCAGCTGGCACTGTTGACTAGAGCATCTATACATGGCATCTCCAGAATGGTGGTCTTTGGATAGTTAGGCTTTTTCCTGACTGGCCAGAGCTCCCAGGAGGGAATGTTCCAAGAGACCTGGGCTGAAGATGCAAGGCTTCTTATGACTTAGCCCTAGAAGACCTGGAACGTCACTTCTGTTGTATCCTGTTGGTCAAACAAGTCACTAAGGCTAGCCCAGGGGGAATGAGACTCTTCACCTCTTAATTAGAGGCTTAGCAAAGAAACTGTGTCCACCTTTAATCTACCACAGAAGTTATGATGACACACGTTTCTGGGCATCAGGAAATCTCTTATTACTCAGGGTCAATCTAGAAGTTATTCTTCCCACAAAAAAGGAGGGATCTGCCACTTAGATCCTTAGAAGAAGGAACAATCAAGGAGACATAAGCAAGATAAACAGACACCTGTAATAGAGACATCTTCAACAATTAAAAAACAACGCCTTTATTGGCAATAAGAATCTAGTATAGTCTCATAGCAGAGTATGTCAGAGGAAACAAAAACGCAGTACAAATCATTAAAAAATACTTTACATTTAAAATAAATAATTGAAGATGTAGTGAATAAAAAATTTCTGAAAATAGTAGTCAGGTCTTTACACATGAGAAACACTCTAGCTCAGGTGGTGAAAGACAAGAGCATTGAGGAACTCACAAAAACAGAATCTGGGCAATGAAAAAAGACAAGAAATATGGAGAGGGCAAGAATTAAGTCAATCGTTTTAGCCACTGATGACTAAATGATTTGAGCAGTTTCTTAGCATGGAGGATTAAGGTATTATTACTATAAAATCCTATTATATTGTCTTCCTATTTGTTGTATACAAATTTTGCTTGTATTAACCATCTACCAACTGAATATCTATTTCTCTTCTCCAGGCACTATTTTTAAATCTATAACTATCTGTTGATTGAGTAATTGAATGTATAACGCACGTGTGAAGACAAGATTAACAGTAAAGAATAAATAAGCAAGACCCCCAATGATCATGTATGATTCTCATAAACCTTATAATCTGTGGGACAGTTGAAAATAGTATTCTGTCCCAACTGTTCTAAGACAATGAGCTTGACCTGATGTTCTCTTAAGTGATTGTAAATCTCTTTAAAATGTCTGCTTATATTTTGTTAATATCTGAGAGATAATTATTCTAATGATGTTGACAGGATATGTGTAGAAGTATCAGGAAAAGTGCATATTCCTTTTTTTCTTATAAAATAAACAACAATATTGGTATTGACACTGAACATTCTGGGAGTAAGAATATCAGGCAGGTTAGGAGATTGATTCTCTCAGACTAACAGGTGTCCCACGAAGGAACTGTATTTCAGGAATAAGAAGGGAAAAATGTCACAGATTGTAATATAGTCAATGCAAAAGGAGAAAGCTAGTTATCAAATGTGATATAAAGAATTCGGGCGAAATCGATTTTTAAAAAAGAGACTTCCCTGAGTAATGATGGAAAACTTTACATAACTTGAAATTGGGAAATAATGTTCATAGTCTAGCTTCCTGAAACTTATTATAAATGTACTCTACAATGTTAATAATATTAGCTGTAGAGTCTGGGGAATGATCCATACTGGAGTCAGGCCAGGAATAACCATAATGAATGGTTTTTATTTGTGTAGGATTGTAATTATGCAAATTAAAACTTAGCTATAGTTACTCTTGCCTTGTTGCTGAATGGACTATAAGCACAGATATTATGGAAGATTGGAATTATGTTTTCAGTGATACATACTGTACACCAGGAAAGAGCTTGAAGTCAGGGCTGTAGAAATAAGAGTGGCTTTGGTTATCAGAATAGTTTGAGGGCTTCCCTGGTGGCGCAGTGGTTAAGAATCCGCCTGCCAATGCAGGAGACACGGATTCAAGCCCTGGTCTGGGAAGATCCCACATGCCGCGGAGCAACTAAGCCCATGCGCCACAACTACTGAGCCTGCGCTCTAGAGCCCGTGAACCACAACTACTGAGCCCACGCGCCGCATCTACTGAAGCCCGTGCGCTCTAGAGCCCGTGCTCTGCAACAAGAGAAGCCACCACAGTGAGAAGCCCACGCACCGCAACGAAGAGTAGCCCCCACTCACTGCAACTAGAGAAAGCCCACACACAGCAACGAAGACCCTACACAGGCAAAACTAATAAATAAATAAATATTAAAAAAAAAATAGTTTGAGTCTGCACTTTTTTTATTGGTAGCATGGCTTCATGGAAAGACTGAAATATCTTTAGTCCAGAAAGAATTCGTCAGAATTTCATTCTTAACCTAAATATGTATATGCTTCTGTTTCTAAAATTAATATTTTCACATTGAAGGAAATTTGGAAATTTCCCAAATAAAATAAGACACCTGTAATATTCACCACCTCAAGATAGCTACCGTTTACATGTATCTGCTTTCCCATCCAATGTCTTTTTATGTATCTGTGTGAATACACTCAGAATTTTAGACGTTAGTATAGCATAGTGGTTGCAAGTACAAGAAGTTGGTATAGCATAGTGGAGCCAAAGTGCTTGGATTAAATTCTGGTCTCATCAGTTTTTATCGATATGATTCCTCAGTTTTCTCATTTGTAACATAGAGATAATAATTATTACCTGGAGTTCTTAGAGGCATTAAATGACATAATCCTCATTAGAGCTCTCAAGGAAGAGTTCATACCCTTCTTTCATCCCAACTTTATTAAATAGGGCCAGGCTGTGGCTCACTGAATGGAAGAGAACTTTCTGTGGTGACACATTGACACACTGGCAGAACCTGCCTGGAATCTGCCCTCTGGGGTACCAGGGAAAGATTAATAATAAAGAATTAATAATCAAGATCCCCTGTGATCGTATAAGATTTTCACAGGAAAGTGTCTCACAGGAAGCTGAGCTATAAAACTGACTGTAAGGGAAGAGCAGGTGTCAAGGGAAGCCACTGGTCAACAGGTGTTGCAGGACCCAGGTGCTAGAGAAACCTAGGAAACAAGAAGTAAACCCCTTTTCTCCTGCAATGTCTCTCCAGCACCCTCTACTGACAAAGCTTAACATTGTGTCAGACAGTAAAGGAAAAATATTTAAAGGGCCTAGTTCCTTTTTCACAGAGCAGACAAAAAAGGGTGAATTTGGGGCTGAGAGGCAACATATTGATAAGTGGCAGACTTTGTAAAACACATAGAACAATGCCTAGAATATAGTAAGTGCTCAAGAACTATTAGCTCTAATTTTTTCAGTCACATATTCATACATATGTGCAAAAATGGAATCATCTCTCCTGTACACATATTTTGTACCCTGAATTTTTACTTAGCATATATTATGGCTGTTTTCCTTAACATTTCTTGGAATCTCAAGCTCATGTCTATTTAATTATCCATCATGTGGAAATATCATGATTTATTTAGCTATTACACCAATGTGCAGAGTGTGGATGTTCTAATTTTCAGTCTGATAAGTAAAGCTGGGTGAATAGCCATGTTTTTAGTGTATATTAAATAATTTCATATGGTTAATTCCCCAAGACAGAACTCAAAGGATGGACACTCTTAAAACTTTTATATATGTTGCCAACTTTCTTTGCAGAAATATAGTTCCTTTTTATACTTTCTCTTGAAATTAGTGTCTGCCACAATATAGGTAATATATTTTTAACTTTGATTCTTTGATAAGAGAAAAATAGTGTCTTATGTTTGTCTTAGTTTGCAGTTTGATTATTAATGAGTTTAGACATTTGTCATTTTATACCATATATGTGTCCATATTTCTATTGGATTATTAGAGTTCTTACAATTTTGAAGAACTTTTCATGCATAAAGGATATTAGTCCATTATCTATTAGATTTGTAATAAATGGATATCTTTTTTTAATTTTACATTTGAGATTTCATCTATGTTTTTTTAAAACACCAAAGTTTTCAATTTTATAATTCCTATATATTTTCCTTCATGATTTTTCCAATTCTTTTTATGATAAGAAATAAAATACTTTCATTTTTCTTAAGATTTTTTACATATTTACACAGTTTCTCCTGGTTTATGATTTTATCCATTAGATTTTTAATTCTAATGCAACTGAAATCAAGTTTGGTAATTATATAAAATTGTATTTTTTAAAAATAGATTAATTATCCATCATTATTTAATAAGCTAGCATTTTCTGACTGGCTTGCAATATTCCCTTATATATACATATTTTGCTTCATTGCTCTGTTAAATTCTATGCTAGTAGTATGTGTTTTTAAATGTATGCTTTATGAAAATAGATTTTTATTACTTATACCAGTGACCATGCATCAGAGGAGTGGTACTGCTTATTATATAACACCCTTATTAATCAGTTAATATTAATAACCCTTATTAATTATTTGAAAAAGAATTGTAGGAAATTGTGGTCCTCCATTTCCAAAAGTTTGTTTGGTAAAATAACTCTGTTCTGCTATTATCTAGGGGATAGTTAACAAAATTGACCTAATTTAGAAAAATACTGAAATTGTGTCATCTGCATAATTTCCCTCCCTTTAACATAAATGCTTTCTTCATGTTAGGATCTACTTTATTTCCCTGCTTTTATAAAAAATATATGCATTGGACACCAGCAGTGTACAATTACACTATACTGTAGCCTGAATGAGTTTTAATTTCAGCAGTTAATCTCTAAAAATTAAATATTTTCTAAATAATACACACACACACACACACACACACACACCTCCTTCTGATTACGTAAGCAATTCTCGAAGACAGAAAATCAGAGAAATACAGAGACAAAAAAGAGAATAAAATGTAACATTATTCAAAACTAACCACCAGGGAAAACCGTATGTTAACATTTTGGTGCATCTCCCGGCCCCTGCCCCCAATTTTCCTCTGCATGTTTAGGAAAAAGAGAATTTTTTGAAACAGATTTATTCTATTCAATATTTTCAACAAACGCCTTTAGAGTTTATGTGGCATTTTAGTACATAACTTTTCCATAATTTATCGAATTCCATGTTATTGAATATTTATTTTGTTTACTTTACAAAGCTATTGTAATGCTATGAATACTTGTTTATAGATCACTATGTGGTCTAATTACCTTCTAAGGATAAAATACTAAAAACTGAATTACTGGGCCAAAGGGTATGGACATATTTAAGGTTCTAATCCATATTACCGGATTACACCTCATGAAGTTTATACGAATTTATGCTTTCAGCAGCAGTGAGAATGATCTTTTCTCCACATCTGTCTTTGCACTGGATATTTAAAACAGAGAGGGAGGAAAAACCCTGCTAATTTGATTAGTAAAAACATGTATTTCATAGTTAAAATACTATTTTATTTTATGGTTTCTAATTGAGTGGGTAAGTACCTTCTTCAATAATCTTTAGAAAAATCTTAGCTTTTTTGGGGGGCCAGTTTTCTTTCAAAGCAACTTTAAAAGATATTTCAATCTAAAAAATATTATGAAGAACTTAATTGGGATCAGGTTAAGTCTAAAACTGATTTGGGACAAAATGATATCTTCACAATATTCCAAGTGAAGAGCATTTTATTCTTTGCCATTTACTCAAGAAATATTTTATATTTATCTTATGTATTTTGATATTTTATGTATTTAGGTATTTTGTGATTTTTGCTGCCACTGAAACTGGAATCCTTTTTTCCCTTTGGATCTTCTAAAAGGCAACTTCGAGGTTAGGGAGAAGCAGTAAACGTGGTCATTAGAAGCTCAGTTTCTGTATCCAGATTTCTCATCTGTGTCTGGATTCACCTCTTACCGTGTGACTTGGACAAGCTTGTGCGCTGAATATGTCTTTTACCCCTCCAGAGTCCTCTCCCAGCTCTGTACCCTGCTCCATGTCTAGGGAGAGAGGAAGCCTGGTCTTACTAGGGCTCCCTTGCTTTCTGGCTTTCTGTTAGGTTCAGCCAGTGAGGGCATTGGCAGGAAATAAGAGTGGCAGGAAAGTGAGGGGAAGGTAATTATTTCCACAACTCCCTCCCTGCTTAGTTGTTGCCTGACTTGTGTCCTGCAAAGGGCAGCAGCTCCTGTCAGAAGTCCTCATCATTACCCTGTCCCAGTCTGGAAGAGGGTCCCTCCATTTGCCCCTCAGCCTTGTAAATGGTCACAGGCTCCCTGCTGTTGCTAATTTCAGATGCTGCAGAATCCTTTGGTGTTTCTACAACCCGGTTATCCAGCCTGAGTGTGTCATCTGCTTCCTGCTAGGGTCTTGACTGAGAGAAAAAAAAAAAAACCAAACAAAAACAAACAAACAAAAACCACATATCCTGGCCATTTTTTTCTCATGTTATTGAGAATGCCTCTTGGTTTTCACCATAATGATAGTTTTGGCAATTGATGTAAGATTGGTGTTCTACATTATGTGCAGAAAGTATCCCTTTCTTTGTGATTTTCTGAGTTTTATCAGTTACATTTTATCTTCTGCATTTTGATATATATTGAGTTTGCTTTAAAATTGGACTATTGATGTATTCTTTTATATTCTGAAGTTTTTCTTTATCAATAAAAATCCTTTTATTCCTGGAATAATACAAATTAAATTTACATGACTACTAATATTTCATTTGAAAATTGAAAAAATTTATCTCACCTGGCTACCACAGGCCATCTCAAACAACAGATGGAAAAAGTAACACACTTGAACTGACATTTTGCTTAAGCACAAATTGCTTTGAATAACTGGAAATCTTAGTAGGCCTTTATCACCCAAAATCCTTTTTTGTGTTATTTCTTTCAGTTTGGAGTTCAGAAGCAAGTGGTTTGTGGAAGCTTTCAAGGCATAATATTTTGGTGGGACACAGTGGGGATAGTGGGAGTGAAAGAGAAAAAAAAAAGCAAGGAATAAAGCAGACCACAAAGTAATGTCTAGGAATTATATCTGAGCCAGAGTTAAGAAGGTATAAAATGATTATAAAGTGTCTTCTCCACCCCCCCACTTTTTTTGGAAAAAATTACTCCGTTCTTTCAATTGTGTTTCTAATTCTATCAATCTTGGATTCAGAATGTGGCAATAGCTTGAAAGTTTATGCAATAAAAACCTTTCCTAGGTGATTACTATAATATATATTAGATCACAAAACCTAACCCATGAATTTATAGCAATTGGTAATTCCAATATTTTACATCTGTTATACCATGCTATACCATATCATTTCAAGCATGCATTTTCATTTTGGTTCACATGAGTCAATTCTATCACAGCAGAATCCTGAGCACAATATCCCCTAGGGATACAAATAATTTTATTTAATTTTTAAATAATGCTTATATATTTGGTGTCAACCCCTTGAAACATTAGAACAATAACTGATATAAACGCTGAGTCATTGACATAAGGAAACACAGGCTATTTAGTTCTACTTGAAGAGTCTGACATTGAAAACAGAAGTGAGCATTATGCTAAGTGAAATAAGTCAGACAGAGAAAGATAAATACCGTAGGATATAATTTATGTGTGGAATCTAAAAAATACAACAAACTAGTGACTATAACATAAAAGAAGCAGACTCACAGACGTATAGAGCAAACTAGTGGTTACGGGGGAGGGGAGGGAAAATGTAGGAGTGGGGATTGGGAGGTACAAACTACTGGGTGTAAGATAAGCTCAAGGATGTATTATACAATATGGGAAATATAGGCAATATTTTGTAGTAACTGTAAATGGAGTGTAACCTTGAAAAATTGTACAAAAATTAAAAATGTTTAAAAATTAAAAACAAAGAAAACAGAAGTAAGACTAACAAGGCTGTATCTGAACTTTTATATGAGTGTCTATTTGATTTGGTCTGACTTAAGAATAGAATCTGCAAATATTAAACTATACATTTTCATTTAAAATTTTATCAGGCAAATTCCTAGTAAAGACAAAATGTCATTATTTATAATCAAACATAGTTACAAATGTCAAAGAAGATTTAGAATTTGTTTGAGAAGGAGCAAGTTGCTAAATGCCATAGTGGAGAGTTTACTTTTTGAAGTGCTTGCTTGTTTTTCATCCCTCCTCACTTCCCACTCCCCAGTTAAGGGGATGTTCCCTCACTCTGAACCCACTGGCATTTGAGAATTCCATTCCCACAATCTACTTGCTTCACAGACTCTCCTTTCCAGTACTGTTGTGGTTTAGAGCTGAAAAACCAAGCGTGAGAACGTATAGTATCCCGTAAAAGCCAGCATTACTGAATGAACTTATTAAAGCCAAGTGGGAATTGCAAACTCCGAAAATTAAAACATCTGAACATCTGTTAAAACTCAATCTGTGTTTCTTTGAGAAAAATAATAAATCTGATCAACTCTCAGTGTAGCATCTTAAAAGAATAAACAAAGGATCTTGATAAGTAAAATTTATTTGGCAGATGGTTCAATAAGTTAGGAACTGGGATAATTCTTGGAAAGTTTCCTTAATTTCTTTGAAAAGTTAATGTAAATCAAGAAAATTCCCAAGCAACAATAAAGTGAGCCTGAGGAACTGTAGTCACAAAAGGTATAAGAAGAGATGGAAAATGATGAAGATCAACCAGATTATTTGTAAAGAAAAGGAAGAAAAATCAACTGATATGCATGTTATCAGCAAATATTTTAAGTTATCAGGAAAGTTAAAAGTTTAGTTTTTAACTTAATTTAAAGTTGTTTATTTACTTCAGCTTTATTTTTTACAAAGTGCTTTTCCCTCCACTCTGAGAATGTCTTTGTTAAGTTGCTTTTCATTCTTCTCTCCTCTCTGTCTCGTATGCTTTATGGTTGCCTTTTTCTCACAATGGCAAGATGAAATGTTTGTAGGATTTGTCCAAAGGTCAGGTTTCTGTAGAATATATATCATGCACATGCAAAAAGCATCACATATTCCATTATTGGTGTAAACAGCATGTTTAATTTTTACTGTCTAGGAACAACCAAATTCCTAACTCTCCTGTCATAATTATTTATCATTGTTCTTTCTATAACTTCCAAATTAAGGTGTGATGTCTTTGTCCTATACTCCAGAAATTCTTAATTTTTTCCTGTGGTGGCAAATTTAAAAACAGTAAGAAAAAAATGAATGATTAGTTTTGCATGCTTCATATTAGGGAATATGATGTCATTACTGAAAGCACTGTTTTCCTAAGCCATGCCAGCATAGGTGTCAGATGGTATCAAGTACACCTGCGTGGCTGGCCCTCACCATCTGGGGTCCTGAAACACCAGCTCTATGCCTACCCACACCCATCACTTTCACTTGAAGCAAAATGAAGGAAGCTGAGATGCTCACAAAATTCTCCTTGACCTTTGATTTTGTTCTCCATGATATCAGATGCTGCAAATAAGGCTATTTGGTGTCCAGTTTCAAGCCATCTGGTTTTTGAGCTCCCAGCTATAGATTTCTTAAATATGTCTGGTATTTTTGTTGAAACCATCTGGAAACAAGGATCTGCTTCAAGTTATGAGAGGCGGCTCTCCATGAGGACACCTCCACTTGTTCCCTTTTACCCAGATGCTATTTCCATGCCTGCTACGCCTCCAGTGGCAAGTTCCAATGTTGTCATCTGTCCTGTTACTTTTTAGCCATGTAGACTCTGGGCTGGAGTTGAGATGAACTTCTGGGAGATTTCACTGTTCTCCCCATTCATATCTTTGCTTACACAGGGAGAGCTATGCCCCTTTTTGCTCCTCCTTTCTGGGTTACCCCAGCTCCAGCTCCCCCCAACCTCCTTCTAGACAAACTCAATCCCTTGCCAAGATTTTCCCAGTCTTACTTTGGGAAAGGAAATAGAACAGTGCTGACTTTAGATACAAAGTATTTCCACATAGCATTTAAACAAGTAATGATACTATGTATAATTGTTTTCGTGTGTGTGTGTGTGTGTGTGTGTGTGTGAGGGTTTGTGTTGTTTTATTTTTAAAATTTTTACAAAGTTGATGCATGCACATGGTAAACATTGAAAGTGCTAAAAAGGGTAGAATTAAAAGTGCATTTTCCTCCCATCCTTGATTCCTATTCATGTGGTTCTTCACTGCAGAGGACACGTCTACACTTAGTTTCCTATGTACGTTTCTAGAAATAGATAAAAGGTATACATATCTAAGCATACATATTTATGATTTTTTATACAAATGCTAGTATGCCTTATATTCTCTTTTTCATCTTGCTTTTTAAAAGTTTGTGAAATATAATAGAAATAATTCCATATCAGTATCACAGGTCTGTCTTATTCTTTGTAGTGGTTAGAGTATTTTGTTGCATGAATGTATAATATTATAAAAACAATCCTTCACTGATGATCACTGATGTTATTTCCAGTCATTTTAGTCCTACAATGATGTAGTGAGTATCTTTGTGCATTTGTCTATTCAATAAAAGCTGAAAACAAGAAGGGAAATTATTGGGTCAAAAGATACGTGAATTTTAAATCTTGGTAGAGATTGTTAAATTTCCCATCCAAGAAATACAAGTTTATACTCCTTACAACAGTGAGTGTCTAGCTTCTAAACCTCACCAACATCATGTATATTTTTTAATGAAATAGTTGGATCTTGTGAATCTGGTAAATAAATATTTTCATTTCATTGTTATGCGCTAAGAGAGCAAAGAGGTAAACTGTGATCTTCCTAAGAGTGTCTAAGCATGTTACTGAGTCCTAATTGCTCCTGACTCCAATCTTCACCAACTTTGTGCCTTCAGGCTAGTTATCTTACCTCTCTAAGTCTTACTTTCCTTGTTTTCAAATCAATAATATTAGCTTACTTTGTGTAAGTACCACTATATACATCAATTCAGTCTTTACAACAAATCTGTAAACAAGCTATTAGTATCTTCATTTCACAGATGTGAATAGTTTTCTCATCTTTTAGATTGTGATGAAAGTGTCTTTTTATAGGATATTATGAGAATTAAATGATAAACTTCATGTAAAACAATTAGCACAATATTTGGTTGTAACAGTATACATTATTATTGTTTTATTAATATGGACACAAGAAAAGTCTTTATCACTATAGATATGAAAGAATAGATTCTAAAAATATGCCTAGAATATTTCTTTCTTTCTTTCTTTTTTCTTTTTTTTTTTTACTGTACTGAACTTCCAAAAGCTAGAGTGAAATGTTTAATGTTAATTTCTAAGCTGATGAATTTCAGCCTCTATTTCTCCAGTTATCTCTAGGGTTCGCTGCTGTCTCAACAAAATTAATTTAAATTTACTGATTTGAAAAACAAAATGCTAAATTCGCTCATCAGGAGTAGGAGAGCCTGCTGCAAAATAAAATTACAATTAAATAAGAAGATATGAATTTTCCTCTTTTTTTTGAAGGGCACAGTCTAATACTCTTTTAGTCATATACAGCGTTAACAAATGATGATATTTTTGCCATTTTTGATTTAGTTACTTTTTATATGTCTAAGTGATTCAACATTACAAAGATGAAATCTTTCTTCTCCCATCTGTGAGAAAAATTCCTGTTCTGTCCCAAAGGCAAACCCTGTCATGAATTCAAAGCATAGCCAGGTTCTGTTTTCATATATTCACATATATTCCATTCTACAATGAATCAAACATATGTATTTTGAGATCTGTGTAGAATTGTTTATTCATTTTAATTTATCAAACATATGTATTTTGAGATCTGTGTAGAATTGTTTATTCATTTTAATTGAGATTAAATTTATTTATCCTGGCTTGTAATATTAGAGATTCAAAGAGTTTCCAAAATTTACTATCATAAACAATGCTACAATAAACATTCTTGGGCTATTTCCCTGTTTATGGAGAATATTTACCTAGAAGCCAAATTGCTGGGTCATAGGGAATTTGTTTTTCATCTTTACTAGACACTGATAAATTTAAATGGTTGAATTATTCATACCTCTCATGAAATATATGACAGTTCCCCTTTCCCCACATATTCATCAATACTACATGCTGCCAACTTTGAATTTCATGTCAATCTGATGAATATGAAATGTATCATGTTTAAATGTGTATTTCTTTGATAACTAGAGAAGATGAACATTTCATTATATATTGGGTTGGCCAAAAATTTCGTTTGTTTTCCCATTAAGATATTTCGGAAAAGCCCAAGTGAACCTTTTGGTCAACCCAATATTTATAGGCTTTTGGGTTTTCTTTTCTCTGAATTGACCATTTTCCTATTGGGGTTTTAATTTTTTTGGTCTTCTTATCGTAGTCACTATGTGTTCTAGATACCAATCCTTTGGATGTTGATTATGTTGAAATATCGTTCATCTGTCACATTTTTGGGGTTACCGTTGTATACTGGGTGGTTTTCTGTTTAGATGTCTTAAATGTTTACATATACCAATATTTTCTTTAAGGTTTTGGGTTTTTTGTGTTTTTTTTGTATCTTGTTTAATAAATCATTCCTTGATCCAAATTACTACGATATTTTCCTAGTATAGTTTTAAAAATGTGTATGTATTTTACATTTAGTTGTTTTTCCATTTGAAACATTTTGTTTTGTTTTGTTTTGTTTTATGTGGTAGAGAGCTTCGTTTATGTTTTAATCTATATGGCAAGCCAATAGTCTCAGTACTATATATCTATATACATTGTGTTTCCTCTACTGATTTGTAATGATATTTCTATCATACTTTAAGCCTCCTCAATAATTCTAATCTCTCTATTGTTTCATTGACCTATCACTGCATTGATAGTACTGTACATTAATCATTGTAGATTTGTATTTCTCAATGTAAATGTTGCAATTTGTCAGAGTGTATTTGGCTACGCTTGGACTTTGGTTCCATAAAAATTTTAGTAAAAGTATGTCAAGTACCAAGATAAATTATGTCACCATTTTTATTAGAATTTATATGAATTTGTCATCTTAACACAGCAAGTATTTCTGCCCATCATTTCTTGCCATTAATTCCAGACTTTTTAATGTCCTTCTATAACATTTTGTAATTTCCACACTAAAGGTCACACATATAGTTTGCTATATTTATTCTTAACACATTACGTTTTTGTTGCTATTGTAAATGAAATTTTTTTCTATTAAATTTTCTATATGGTTAGTGATGGTGATTAGAAGCATTCATTATTGATTTTGTCTGCTGATCTTGTGTTCAACAATTTTGTTGAACTTAAAAATTCTATTAATTTCTATAGATTTTTTGGAATTTTCTAGGCAGACATTCATGCTGTTTACAAATAATGCATTTTATCTTTATCTTTCTATTTCTTATCTTTTTTCCTTATTTTCTTGCATTTGACAGGAATTCCAGTATATTACTGAATAGCTGTAGGGTCATCCTTACTTCTTCCTGATTTACGTTAAGTGTGATGCTTACCACGGAATTTTGGTGATATTCTCTATGAGATTAAGGTAGTCTACTCTCAGTTTTCTGAGAAATTTGATTGTGAATTGGCATAAAATATTATCAACTGATTGTTTTTGCATCAATAGAGAAAATTAAGTGAGATATTTTTCCTTTACTCCCTAAATATAGCTATATAGCAAATCACATCTATTGATTTTCTAATGTAAAGCCATTTTGTATTCCTGAAATAAACCACTGATATATTATTATTATATCACATATATATTATATGATTTTAATATATTATTTTTAATACACTGTTGGATCCTATTATTTATTTATTTATTTATTTATTTTTTGGTAAGGTTATTTTATTACTTTTATAATTCAGGCTCAAAATGAAATTTTATGGAATCGTGTTATAAGGAGTATTTGTTATTATTTTCACTGTGTGTTCTTTGACAATACTCTTATTTTGTTTGTAACATCAATTTATTTTTTTTAACATCTTTATTGGAGTATAATTGCTTTACAATGGTGTGTTAGTTTCTGCTGTATAACATAGAGAATCAGCAATATGTATACATATATCCCCATATCCCCTCTCTCTTGCGTCTCCCTCCCACCCTCCCTATCCCACTCCTCTAAGTGGACACAAAGCACTGAGCTGATCTCCCTGTGCTATGACAGCTGCTTCCCACTAGCTATCTATTCTACATTTGGTAGTGTATATATGTCAATGCTACTCTCTCACTTCGTCCCAGCTTACCCCTCCCCCTCCCCGTGTCCTCAAGTCTATTCTCTACGTCTGCATCTTTATTCCTGTTCTTCCCCTAGGTTCTTCAGTATGATTTTTTTCTTTTAGATACCATACATATGTATTAGCATACAGTATTTGTTTTTCTCCTTCTGACTTACTTCACTCTGCATGACAGACTCAAGGGTCCATCCACCTCACTACAAATAACTCAATTTCGGTTCTTTTTATGGCTGAGTAATATTCCATTGTATATATGTACCACATCTTTATCCATTCATCTGTCGATGGACATTTAGGTTGCTTCCATGTCCTGGCTACTGTAAATAGAGCTGCAATGAACATTGTGGTGCAGGTATCTTTTTGAATTATGGTTTCCTCAGGGTATATGCTCAGTAGTGGGATTGCTGGGTCATATGGTAGCTCTATTTTTAGTTTTTTAAGTAACCTCCATACTGTTCTCCATGGTGGTTGTATCAATTTACATTCCCACCAACAGTGCAAGAGGGTTCCCTTTTCTCCACACCCTCTCCAGCATTTGTTGTTTGTAGATGTTTTGATGATGGCATTCTGACCGGTGTGAGGTGATACCTCATTGTAGTTTTAATTTGCATATCTCTAATGATTAGTGATGTTGAGCATCCTTTCATGTGTTTGTTGGCAATCTGTATATCTTCTTTGGAGAATGTCTATTTAGGTCTTCTGCCCATTTTTAGATTGGGTTGTATTTTTTTTTTGTTATTGAGCTGCATGAGCTGCTTGTATATTTTGGAGATTAATCCTTTGTCAGTTGCTTCATTTGCAAATATTTTCTCCCATTCTGAGGGTTGTCTTTTCGCCTAGTTTATGATATCCTTTGTTGTGCAAAAGCTTTTAAGTTTCATTAGGTCCCATTTGTTTATTTGTGTTTTTATTTCCATTACTCTAGGAGGTGGGTCAAAAAGGATCTTGCTGTGATTTATGTCATAGAGTGTTCTGCCTATGTTTTCCTCTAAGAGTTTTATAGTGTCTGGCCTTACATTAAAGTCTTTAATCCATTTTGAGTTTATTTTTATGTATGGTGTTAGGGGGTGGTCTAATTTCATTCTTTTACATGTAGCTGTCCGGTTTTCCCAGCACCACTTATTGAAAAGGCTGTCTTTTCTCCATTGTATATTCTTGCCTCCTTTATCAAAGATAAGGTGACCATATGTGCATGGGTTTATCTCTGGGCTTTCTATCCTGTTCCATTGATCTATATTTCTGTTTTTATGCCTGCACCATACTATCTTGATTACTGTAGCTTTGTAGTATAGCCTGAAGTCAGGGAGCCTGATTGCCCCAGCTCCATGTCTTCTTTCTCAAGATTACTTGGGCTATTAGGGGTCTTTTGTGTTTCCATACAAATTGTGAAATATTTTGTTCTAGTTCTGTGAAAAATGCCATTGGTAGTCTGATAGGGATTGCACTGAATCTCTAGATTGTTTTGGGTAGTATAGTCATTTTCACAATGTTGATTCTTCCAATCAGAGAACATGGAATATCTCTCCATTTGTTTGTATCATTTTTAATTTCTTTCATCAGTGTCTTATAGCTTTCTGCATACAGGACTTTTGTCTCCTTAGGTAGGTTTAGTCCTAGGTATTTTATTCTTTTTGTTGCAATGGTGAATGGGAGTGTTTCCTTAATTTCTGTTTCAGATTTTTCATCTTTAGTGTATAGGAATGCAAGAGATTTGTGTGCATTAATTTTGTATCCAGCTACTTTATCAAATTCATTGATTAGCTCTAGTAGTTTTCTGGTAGCATTTTTAGGATTCTCTATGTGTAGTATCATGTCATCTGCAAACAGTGACAGTTTTACTTCTTCTTTTCTGATTTGGATTCCTTTTATTTCTTTTTCTACTCTGATTGCTGTGGCTAAAACTTCCAAAGCCAAGTTGAATAACAGTGGTGAGAGTGGGCAACCTTGTCTTGTTCCTGATCTTAGTGGAAATGGTTTCAGCTTTTCACCATTGAGGGCGATGTTGGCTGTGGGTTTGTCATATATGGACTTTATTATGTTAAGCTCCCTCTATGCCTACTTTCTGGAGAGTTTTTATCATAAATGGGTTGTGAATTTTGTTGAAAGCTTTTTCTGCATCTACTGAGATGATCATATGGTTTTTATCCTTCAGTTTGTTAATATGGTGTATCACATTGATTGATTTGCATATATTGAAGAATCCTTGCATTCCTGGGATAAACCCCACTTGATCATGATGTATGATCCTTTTAATGTGTTGTTGGATTCTCTTTGCTAGTGTTTTGTTGAGGATTTTTGTATCTATGTTCATCACTGATATTGGCCTGTACTTTTCTTTTTTTGTGACATCTTTGTCTGGTTTTGGTATCAGGGTGATGGTGGCCTTGTAGAATGAGTTTGGGAGTGTTCCTCCCTCTGCAATATTTTGGAAGAGTTTGAGAAGGATAGGTGTTAGCTCTTCCCTAAATGTTTGGTAGAATTTGCCTGTGAAGCCATCTAGGCCTGGGCTTTTGTTTGTTGTAAGATTTTTAATCACAGTTTCAATTTCAGTGCTTGTGATTGGTCTGTTCATATTTTCTATTTCTTCCTGGTTCAGTCTCAGAAGGTTGTACTTTTCTAAGAATTTGTCCATTTCTTCCAGGTTGTCCATTTTATTGGCATATAGTTGCTTGTAGTAATCTCTCATGATCGTTTGTATTTCTGCAGTGTCGGTTTTTATTTCTCGTTTTTCATTTCTAATTCTATTAATTTGAGTCTTCTCCCTGTTTTTCTTGATGAGTCTGGTTAACGGTTTATCAATTTTGTTTATCTTCTGAAAGAACCAGCTTTTAGTTTTATTGATCTTTGCTATTGTTCTCTTCATTTCTTTTTCATTTATTTCAGATCTGATCTTTATGATTTCTTTCCTTATACTAACTTTGGGGGCTTTTTTGTTCTTCTTTCTCTAATTGCCTTTGGTGGAAGGTTTGGCTGTTTATGTGAAATGTTTCTTTTTTCTTGAGGTAGGATTGTATGCTATAAACTTCCCTCTTCAAACTGCTTTTGCTGCATCCCATAGGTTTTGGGTCATCATGTTTTCATTGTTATTTGTTTCTAGGAATTTTTTGATTTCCTCTTTGATTTCTTCAGTGATCTCTTGGTTATTTAGTAGTGTATTGTTTAGCCTCCATGTGTTTGTATATTTTACAAATTTTTTCCTGTAATTGATATCTAGATCATAGCGTTGTGTGTGGAAAAGATACTTGATATGATTTCAATTTTCTTAAATTTACCAAGGCTTGATTTGTGACCCAAGATATCTACCCTGGCGAATGTTCCATGAGCACTTGAGAAGAAACTGTAATCTGCTGTTTCTGGATGGAATGTCCTATAAATATCAATTAAGTCCATCTTGTTTAATGTGTCATTTAAAGCTTGTGTTTCCTTATTTATTTTCATTTTGGATGATCTGTCCATTGGTGAAGTGGGGTGTTAAAGTCCCCTACTATTATTGTATTACTGTCGATTTCCCCTTTTATGTCTGTTAGCATTTGCCTTATATATTGAGGTTTTCCTATGTTGGGTGCATAAATATTTGCAATTGTTATATCTTCTTGCATTGATCCCTTGATCATTATGTAGTGTCCCTCTTTGTCTCTTGCAAAAGTCTTTATTCCAAAGTCTGTTTTGTCTGATGTGAGAATTGTTACTCCAGCTTTCTTTTGATTTCCATTTGCATGGAATATATTGTTCCATCCCCTACACTTTCAGTCTGTATGTGTCCCTAAATCTGAAGTGGGTCTCTTGTAGACAGCATATATACGGGTCTTGTTTTTGTATCCATTCAGCCAGTCTGTGTCTTTTGGTGGGAGCATTTAATCCATTTACATTTAAGGTAATTATTGATATGTATGTTCCTATTACCATATTCTTAATTGTTTTGGGTTTGTTATTGTAGGTCTTTTCCTTCTCTTGTGTTTCCTGCCTAGAGAAGTTCCTTTAGCATTTGTTGTAAAGCTGGTTTGGTGGTGCTGAAATCTCATAGCTTTTGCTTGTCTGTAAAGGTTTTAATTTCTCTGTTGAATCTGAATGAGATCCTGGCTGGGTAGAGTAATCTTGGTTGTAGTTTTTTCCCTTTCATCACCTTAAATATGTCCTGCCACACCCTTCTGGCTTGCAGAGTTTCTGCTGAAAGATCAGCTGTTAACCTTATGGGGATTCCCTAGTATGTTATTTGTTACTTCTCCCTTGCTGCTTCTAATATTTTTTCTTCGTATTTAATTTTTGATAATTTGATTAATATATGTCTTGGCGTGTTTCTCCTTGGATTTATCCTGTATGGGACTCTCTGAGCTTACTGAACTTGATGGACTATTTCCTTTCCCATCTTAGGGAAGTTTTCAACTATAATCTCTTCAAATATTTTCTCAGTTCCTTTCTTTTTCTCGTCTTCTTCTGGGACCCCTATAATTTGAATGTTGGTGCGTTTAATGTTGCCCCAGAGGTCTCTGAGACTGTCCTCAATTCTTTTCATTCTTTTTTCTTTATTCTGCTCTTTGGTAGTTATTTCCACTATTATATCTTCCTGGTCAGTTATCCATTCTTCTGCCTCAGTTATTCTGCTATTGATTCCTTCTAGAGCATTTTTAATTTCATTTATTGTGTTGTTCATCATTGTTTGTTTGCTCTTTAGTTCTTCTAGGTCCTTGTTAAATATTTCTTGTATTTTCTCCCTTCTATTTCCAAGATTTTGGATCATCTTTACTATCATTACTCTGAATTCTTTTTCAGGTAGACTGCCTATTTCCTCTTTATTTGTTTCGTCTGGTGGGTTTTTACCTTGCTCCTTCATCTGCTGTGTATTTCTCAGTCTTCTCATTTTGCTTAACTTACTGTGTTTGGGGTCTCCTTTTCACAGGCTGCAGGTTCATAGTTCCCGTTGTTTTTGGTTTTTGCCCCCAGTGGGTAAGGTTGGTTCAGTGGGTTGTGTAGGCTTCCTGGTGGAGGGGACTGGTGCTTGTGTTCTGGTGGATGAGGCTGGATCTTGTCTTTCTGGTGGGCAGGACCATGTCTGGTGGTGTGTTTTGGGGTGTCTGTGAATTTATTATGATTTTAGGCAGCCTCTCTGCTAATGGGTGGGGTTGTGTTCCTGTCTTGCTAGTTGTTTGGCATGGGCTGTCCAGCACTGTAGCTTTCTGGTCATTGAGTGGAGCTGGGTCTTAGCATTGAGATGGAGATCTCTGGGAGAGCTTTGCCATTTGATATTAGTGGGGCCTTTACTTTAAAGGGTCTGCATTTGCTCACCCAACCTGACCAATCCATTATTCATATATGTATGAATAATGGACCAGAAATTTTCCTTTCTCTTCTTTGTTCGCACAGCTCCCAGGGTTCAGCTTTGGATTTGGCCCTGCCTCTGGTGTAGGTTGCCTGAGGGCTTCTGTTCCCTGCCCAGACAGGACAAGGTTTAAGTAGCAGCTGATTAGGGGGCTCTGGCTCACTCAGGCCAGGGGAAGGAAGGGTTATGGAATGTGGGGCGAGCCTGAGGTGGCAGAGGCCAACGTGACATTGCAACAGCTTGAGGCACGCCGTGTGTTTTTCCAGGGAAGTTGTCTCTGGATCACGGGACCCTGGCAGTGGCGGGCTGCACAGGCTACCGGGAGGGGAGGTGTGGATAGTGACCTGTGCTCACACACAGGCTTCTTGGTTGCAGCAGCAGCAGCCTGAGCGTCTCATGCCTGTCTCTGGGGTCCGCGCTGATAGCCGCGGCTCGCGCCCATCTCTGGAGCTCCTTTAAGCGACGCTCTTAATCCCCTCTCCTCGCGCACCAGGAAACAAAGTGGCAAGAAAAAGTCTCTTGCCTCTTCGGCAGCTCCAGACTTTTCCCCGGACTCTCTCCAGGCCAGCTGTGGCGCACTAGCCCTCTTCAGGCTGTGTTCATGCCGCCAACCCCAGTCCTCTCTCTGCATCCGACCGAAGCCCGAGCCTCAGCTCCCAGCCCCCGCCCGCCCCGGCGGGTGAGCAGACAAGCCTCTTGGGCTGGTGAGTGCTGCTCGGCGCCGAGCCTCTGTGAGGGAATCTCTCTGCTTTGCCCTCCGCACCCCTGTGGCTGCGCTCTTCTCCGTGGCTCCGAAGCTCCCCCCCTCCGCCACCCGCAGTCTCCGCCCGCGAAGGGGCTTCCTAGTTCCTAGTGCGTGGAAACCTTTCCTCCTTCACAGCTCCCTCCCACTGGTGCAGGTCCCGTCCCTATTCTTTGTCTCTGTTTTTTCTTTTTCTTTTGCCCTACCCAGGTACGTTGGGAGTTTCTTGCCTTTTGGGAGGTCTGAGGTCTTCTGCCAGCGTTCAGTAGGTGTTCTGTAGGAGTTGTTCCACATGTAGATGTAATTCTGATGTATTTGTGGGAAGGAAGGTGATCTCCGTGCTTTACTCCTCCGCCATCTTGTAGGTCCTTCTCCCATCCTGTTTATTATTGTATTAGCATGCTTATGTCTGTATTCATAAGTGAGGTTAGCTATTTATTTATTTATTATAATTGCCTGTTTTTAATGTTAGCCTCACAAATGAATTAGGTAGCTTTACCTCCCTCTCTTATTCTTTTGCACTTCTTCTTCTTTATTTTTTGATCTTACTTAAAATCCTGAAACAGTTTTCATAAAATAGTGATTATCTTGTCAGGGCACGTGGTAAGGCAGGAGGATTTGACTATTAATTTATTGGTAATTGATTATTTAGATTTTCTGAATTTCTTTTTAAGTCAACGTTAATAATTGTTTTGAAGAGAACTTTCATTTCCATTCTATATGAAGTTTTCTTGACATAAAATTGTACATTGTATGTGATCTATATTTCTTTTTTTAAAACTACTAACATTTTTTATTTGTGCAAACTATTTTTTGATTAATTTACTGAATTTTTTTCATTGCATTGGCTTTTTCAAATAAATTGCTCTAATATTTGCTTGTTTATATGTTTGACTCTTTATTAGTTTATTAATTTTGCTCTTTCTGATAGTACCTTCCTTTTTATCTTTTATAGTAGTTTTCCTTTCTAGTTTTTCCATTTTAATTTTTTGCTATTTATTCTATATATTTTACAATTTCCACTTTAAGTTGTCAGTTATTTGTGGATGTGATTTACAGTTCTCAAAAATATGTTTAAGTTTAAAAAAATCATTTATTCCTAATTTAACTGCAGTAATGGCCAGAATGCTTTCATTTGACCTTTTCTCTACCCAGCTTCCCTATTAATATTGTCAACTTTGTATTTTACTGTCTCCTTTAATAATTTTTAAATTTTATAATCTACCATTATTTTTCCATGCATTTTCCTATTATTTTAGAACAGTATTATTATTTAAAAAATCTGTTTCAAAATTTAAAATGTAGAGAAATTCACCATAGGCCCTTTTCTATCATTTTCTTCTAGCTACACAGTTCCCTTCTCCTATGGAAGTCCCAATCTTATCGATTTCTTAAATATATGGATGTAGTTAAACAGGGAAACATGTTTCAATAAAACCGCCAGATACATGTCATTATGGGCTGAGAAAAGTCTCTATGTGCAGTTAATAAATCCCAACTTGAGGGGATATAAAGATTAACTAAAACATTGTGTATGGTTATGAAAGTACTACATATAATTGGAACACAATATATGTTCAACCAATGGGAAAAATACATACACACTGTGTTAATTATTACTAAGGTAAATTTATGATTATTATGGAGGCTGGGTAATAGGAAGACAGATTCATTGTCAGATACTCCTCGTTTAGATTCTCTGTTTTGCCACTTTCTCATTGTGTTGTCTTAGACAAGTAAGTTTAACCTTTTGAATTCTCAGATTTACTATCTATGAAATGGGCATCGCAATAATATTTACCTATTAGAATTTTCACAGTTAAGTGAAATCATGGATGTAAAGAGTGTATACGCCTAAATTATGATATTGCCTGTAAGATAATAGGCTCTTCTCCTTCTCCATCTCCTCCTCCTCTTCCTTCTCATTATCATCATCATCATCTTAGTGGTAGTAATTAGTGATAATTATAATTTTAAAACTTATGGTGTTTATTTGGAGGACCAGTATTGATCCAGTTTAGACTGGAAAGAGAGGCTGAATTTAAATCAGGAAATTTCAAGACTGAGAGCAGTGTGGCTCTCCCAGCCTTAGGGCATTCAAATAATTGTATTCAATTAGTTTCTTGAGAGTTATTAAATTTTACAATATAAAATATATCTGTGCCCATTTTAAAATGAAAATAGAGCTACCTAAATGATAGATGGTCAATCTTTGGATTCCTAGGGGACCTTGGAGATCACGGGGATTGCAGCCACGTTAACAAGTACTGCCCTCCTCAACTTTCCATGTCTCCTCAACACTAGCTCCAGGCAAGACTACCGCTTTAAGTTATGCATATAGCGGGTGGAGAAGACTGGGGTAGGTGGGGAAGATTGATCTGGGTAGGAGGTAGGCTGATTGCCAGATTCCCTAGGGTGATAGAGAAAGCTTTTTGTTATAATTTAATAGAAAGTCTTATGCCAAAAATATTTCCATAAATAAATACATATGTTGGTTCTTGTTGAAAAATGCAAATCAGATGGTTTCAGTGTTTTAAAGCTTACTTGAAATACCTTAAATAACAAGCACAAACATTTATGTGTGTACATATATACATTTCAATGTATACCAAATTAGGCACATAGAAAACGTTTTATAAAATGGCATAAGAGGATCTGACCCCACCAGCATCCTGACATCCGGCTGAAATTCAAATCAAATAATGCGATCCTGGAAGCACTGCAGGAACTTTCATCACCGCAGCAAGTATTCATTAGACTTTTTTTAGGTTGTATTTAAACAACCACAGCCCCAAACAGACAGAAACAAACATCTGGTCTGTCTGGTTGCATCATTCCTATTCCAAAATATTAATCTTCTACTTAGAGGGCATCAAAACAATCTTGGGCATATTATGTACAGCAGTATCAGACCCAAAGTCTGACTCTTCTGTATGTAGTAGAGCTGACTTGATCTTTCTTTTCTACTGCTGAGGCAGGAATTATAAAAATTCTCTGAGTATTAGGATGTTGGCATAAATTATAGATACCTGGTAGTTAAGTTGAACTAAGATCATCCATTCCTTATAAAACATCTGTAGAACATAATGGTGCTCTTTGGATTAGTTGATTGGCATAGGTGATAAATATATACAGTTTGATTTATTAAAACTTTCCTGACATAACCAACTATTTTCTGAGCTATGGTGGCCAATGTACTTCTAAATAATGTATTTCTGGGAGTGAAAGACTGTATTTTAAGACCATTGGCTGATTAGCACATTTCAAACTTTTCCAAATACAATGTAGATTGATGATAGATTTTATATTTGAATTCTAGGGTAAATCAGCATTTAAGTTTTTTTATGGAGAAGTAAATAAAGTCAATAAAAATAATATCCATAATGATTGTCATTACTGTTATGTACATTGTAACTTAGTACAAAAAATACATAATAATAAACTCTGCAAAGTAATTGACACCATTAAGTAACTTGGAAGTGGTCAGAGAGCTAAGAAATAGTAAAGTTGAAACTTAATAGTGGGTACTATGTTTGGTCTTAAGAAAATAACCTTTTTTCCTACTGGGGAGTAATTTATCATTTATTCCCAAATGAAATGAAGCACTTAATCAAATGACATATTATGACCTCAGGTGCACCTTCTGATTGCTTAGAATGAAGTGCTAATGACACCAAATAGCTTATGTAACTATCTCACAATTTGACTTCGCTCAGAAGTGTTCAAGTGAAGCACTTGAATAACTTACTAGAAACTCTCATGACCACAAACTGGAAAAAATAGCCCAAGTCCATACTTTAATGATGGCAGTAGATAGTGTTAATTCTCTAAACATATTTCAGAGCCTCAGGAAGGAATGTGAAAGACTATTCATTTACAATATTTAAATATATAGTTAGATGTATTAAGTGGTACTGTGTTAAGTGGTAGAGATTAATAAGGTATGTCTGTTGCTCTCAGAGAGCTCACAGTCGAGTACAATGAAGTGAGACTGAATATGCTAACCCCACCTAGAAGCTGCCATATATGTACAGTGGACGTGCTCAGAGGTCTGTGATATCTTTAGCACTGAGGTGCATAAACACTTTCATGATCGCTAAGGCTGGATTTAATATTAACCAGGTTAACAGTACAGGAAGCAGCGTGCCCAGGGCTCCCATGGGCCGGGAAGAACCACTGGAGGAAGTTCTTGATCTCTGTGGACACGTGTGAATATAGACAAGATGAAAAATGATGGCAAGAGAGGAGACAGGAGCTTCAAGGCTGAATCTGGGGCCAGAACTCAAACCCACAGTGTAGCAGTTGGCAACTCTAATCTCTTAGTCTGAACCAACAAAGTCAGATGTTAGGCTCTGGGGCAAAGACTCAGAAGTAAGGTTGATGATATGTTAGGTGCATACCTGGTCACCTACTAGGGACATGGATTTATCATATATATATTTAAATAAAATATGTTTTATATAATATACATGTTGTAAAAATACACATTTAGTATATTACATATGTTTCCGTATATATTATTTTTATATATTATATATTACTTCCTGGCTGAGGAATCACCATGGAGATGACTCCAGAGTGTCTGTGATTAGAGGGAACTCAGCAACCTGAGGGCCAGAGGCACTCCAGATACACTGGAGACACAGCACAGCAGTTTTCAACCCCGGCTGCGCATTAGGGTTCCCCGGGGAACTTTAAACAGATACTAATACAGAGGTCAGACCCTCATAGATTCTGAATTTATTGTGTGGAGTGAGTGAGGCCAGGCACTGGGAGTTTTGTTTTTTTCTCATTAATACACTTCATATTTTAGAGCAGTTTTAGGTTCACAGCAAAATTGAGCAGAAAGTACAGAGATTTATTATATGCCCCCTGTCCGCACACAGGCACAACCTGCCCTTCTGTCAACATCTCCCACTACAGAGGTACCTTTGTTACAATCAGTGAACCTACACTGACACATCATTATCACCCAGAGTCCACAGGGGGCGTTAGGGCTCACCCTTGGTGTTGTACATTCTATGGATTTGGACAAACATGTAATGACATGTATTTACCATCGTAGTATCATACAGATTGGCTTGGCAGCTTTTTTAAAGGCTCTTGGTGAACCACTGTAATACCAGTAAGGAACCACAAAGACAGGCATGAAAATTCAGAAGCTGCCATATGACAATGTCAACAAAATTACAATAGGTCCGTCACCCTTTAGGAAATTTAACATTTAGGCAAAAGCAGAAGAATATTTCTGAAACTCCACTGACTAATGGAGGGTGCAATAACTTGCTAGAAAGTTGTCACTGCTTGTGGGGAAGAATGGGCGCAGCCTGCCGAGGACAGAATATTCCCAACAGCCACAAGGGCTGGAGCTTGGGTGAATAGAACTTACAGATAACACACTTAGGTCTCATCATGGAAGAAGAGGTTTGGAACGCAAGAAAGATTTGGCTTAGAATCCTAACTTTGTCAGGATGTGTTACCTGGAACAAAGGATCTGACTCCTCTGAGTGTCAGTTTCTTTATCTGAGAAATGAAGATGGTAGTACCTAACTTGAAGGGTCATTATAAACATTCAAGTCATTATGTCCAGCTTAGCATATTTCCACAGCTTTGTGGATCATCTATAGATGGATTCTATTCTAATTATTAGTAGTAGTGATTAAAGAAGAATATATATAAACAATTTCTTAGTGGTGTAATACAGACCGGAGAGTATGAGAGTTCAAAAGCAGGGAAAGCATGGATGGTAGAATGGTCAGGAAAGGCTTGTTGGGATTTGAATAATTTATATAGCTTTGCATAGAGGAACGAGGGAGAGAAGGATATGATTGACTGATGTGTTTGGGGGACACATGTGTCATGGGAGACAAGGCCACGCACGTGTAGCAGGCTTGTGGGAAATGTGGTGCCATAGTATTTGGGGAGGCCTCAACTTGGCCTTGAGGATTAACCAAAAGAGTTGATGGCTATCAGGTGTGCAAGACTTCTAAGAAAAGACCACATTGTTCAAAGGGGATTTATAGGTTATATCCAGGGGCCCTCAGAGATGATGGTAGTGGAGACCATCCTATAAATCTGCAGTTCATGCGATGGCCTTCCTTCCCCTTCATTTTCTCCTCAGTTTGTCAGAAACACTATCTCTCGTGGGCATCTTGGCTAAGAAGAGACATCTGGTTTTGCATAAGCATAAATGAAATGATTTGGGACAATCTGTTACCAACAAAAAGGGCATTTCTTCGTCATACTCAACAAAGATAACACAAACTACTGCATGCCAAATCCTCACTCTCTAAAAGAAAACGTTATTTGTATGGATTTTTTGTTACCAAAAAGCCACTGAAATAAGTTTGCTGATGAAAAGAAAATTTGCTGTGGATGGTGAAATCAGGACCTGAGAATGAAAAGTACAGACCTATGATATTATTACTTCAAATATCTTTAAGAATTAGGTGTATTTCATTACCAGTAGGTGTCACTGCAGGCATTAAACACAGTCTCTGTTTCTAGAGAACTTTGTCCCATAAATGCTGGTGTAATTTAATTGGTAGAACATAGTTATGATAGGCATAAAGGATATGTATTCTGAAAAGCAATATATTTTATCATGGTCATGAACTTGTAAAAACACTGGCTTAAGGAAGCTGAAGTGTATACTTTAAATGGGCTTACTTAATACAATATACAGCATAAGTAATAGAATCTTATGAGGTTTTAAATATATACAGTGGGCTTTCCTGGATAAGATAAGGCTTACTTTTCAGAGTTATTCCATAGAATCTGGTTTATGGAACTAAGTTAATGAGAATTCATAGACCCAATTGCTGCCTTCTAAATCTTTGTGCAATTGACATTTTTTTCCTTATAACGTTCTTGTAAGTTTTGTTAGAGAAGAGAAGGAAATTAAGATTTTTAACTTGAATTATATTAGTTACCCTCTTTTGGGTTTCTTTGACCCTTTAAACATATAGTATCTGATATCAGGAAGTTAAAATCACTAAGCTCTTTTAGAGAGGCACAATTTAGTGGCTTCCAAGCAACTTACATAGAGAAATATTGCCCATAACCAAACACTGATCTCTGTTCCATTTCTACCATGGTTTTAGAGTTGATTCATTAGTGCAGTCACGCTGGCACTGCAGAGTTGAACTTTTGAACAGGGTATTCTCAGTAGAAAAATCCTCACACTCTGAAATTAATTTGCCTGCTGGAGGTGTTGGTGGTTCTTATTTATGCATAATTTAAGGGCTAGGTGTGTGAATGTGCCCCTAGTGACTATTTCATTGGCTCCATTTTACAAACTGAAACTGATGCTGGTGGTTGTGGTGCTTTTCAAGTGTGACTTGGGGGCAATCTAATTTACCTAAGCTGTTCAAAGGTGAACTCAATCTTTTCAATCATAAATTAAAAATCTATTCCAGTTTTCAAATCAGAAACAGCACAGAGTACATATCTGCAGGCCATAAAGAATTCTCCTGCCCTGGCCTACCTCTGTTGATTTCATCAGGATAGACCAGACATTCCCAGACACCCTATGTTTTAATGTGTCCCTATAACATCTATTTTAGGAACATCATATTGCCTTTTTCTCTGTGTATACTAACAGGAACTTTGTGAGCCTCTGGCCTTTGCTTGTCTAAGTAAGCCCATCTATGATAATATTTTTGACCTGTTAGATTACTGGACTTTCATAATATGAGCCGGGTTTCTCTGAAAGACATAATATTATAGACTAAAAATCCAGACCACTGGAAAATACTTAGCAATATCAACTATGTGTATCTTCTTTCTTTCTATTTTTTAAAAAAATTTTTAAAATGATGTTTTATTTATTTATTTATTTATTTTGGCTGTGCTGGGTCTTCATTGCTGTGCGTGTGTGTATCTTCTTAACACATAACAGTACGTCCCTGTTAACTACAAGATGTAGACACTGCTCTCTACAGAAGCCTATTTTTAAACCTACACTATAGATCATATAATGACACAACAAAAATGTATGCCAATCACTGCATGACACACGAATCACTGTATTTGCAGCGTTTGTTGCAGCACTCTCCTGTGAAGTCTGTTGCACAGTAGCTGCAAAAGGCCAAACTTCCAGATATTTTAAAATTTATGCCTATACTAAATTGGACTTCAGAGATCAATATACTTCAATCATATCATTGTGGCACCTAGTGCCACTCTTTTTACTTAAATTCATTCTGTTGGGATGACTCTGGCTTTTATTGAAAGCCAGCATAGGAAATAAATTTTTGGAAACTTGATGTGTTAAAAGTAAGGCCATTGTTGAAAACGCTGATTGTTTTGTTTCCTGGGGTTCCAGCTTTCAATGTTAGTGTCAATACAGTTTCACTTCTCTGAGCTCTTTACAGTTCTTTTTTTTTAATTTTATAATATAGTAGATTGTCTAATAATGACTCCTCTCTCTTTCTAGCCCGACTTTGGCTCATAAGAAAGCACAGAACCAAAATTATGCTCCTATGGCAAATATAATGAACTTTATGGTTTACACTTTTATAATAACTTCATTCCTAAGGACTCTGAGTTTATTTTCATTCTTTCTCAGATACTTTTACCCTCAGATTGCTATATATTATATATCCTTGTAGGCTCTGGGAATGTGGGGACAAAGTGAGGGGTGTAAACAAAATACAACAAAAATAAACAGGACATGTTTCCAGAATAGACCTACATTACACTTAAAATTCACACAGCTAATCACACCCTAACCTCTAGAGTGTAAAATAAAAATATGAGGAATACCCCCCAGAGCTAAAAGGAAAAATAAACACTCAAATCCTACTAAGATACTTACATTTTTATGCTATATAACATTGTACTAAGAATTGAGTTTATAGGTCTGTTAGTGGGGTGGAACTCATGCAATAATTATTTTTTCCTGGTAATTTGAAAGACACAGCGTTAGGACTTTCTCAATTTAAAGCAAGAGCATCCATTAAACTAGACAGAGAGCTCTTGAGATTAGTAATAGTAATATATTGTTGGAGTTTAAGAAGTAGACATAGGTATTTTTAAATATTTTAAGACTGACAAACAAATAACGAGTATGAGACTGAAGTTTACGGCATCTAAGAATTATAAAAGCAAAGAACTTCACTGAGTCAGAAAGCAGTAACCTTTCTAGGTTCAGAGTATGGCTTGCTGGATAATTGGGAGAACCGACAGCTGAAGAGGGGAGATAAAGGCGGGTCTGGGTGAAGAAGAAGTACTAGACGGAGGGCTAGGGGAAGGGAAAGTGACTCATTGTGGTCCCTTTCAGCATTATGGTTTTGTTATTTGATTTTGGACTCAGAGTATTTTGGCAAAATTTGCTAAAGCTGAGACAGGAAATTAGTCTTCATTTACAAAGCATTTGAATGGTTTTGGAAAGGGGAAAGACATTGTCAAAATAGAAGTAAAAGATTTCTTTCACTTTAGTAATAGAATGAGTAAGTAGTGAGGATGATGGGTGGATAAATGCTCTTAATAATGGAATTTCTATTAAATATTTATTGTTCCATTGACACATTGGGCAACTGATTGATAGGAGCCTTCATCCCAGGGAAGGATTTCTATATTTAAAGATCCTTTCCTCCACATCTTAATAATTTTATATGATCAGTTTTTATTCTTCTTGCCTTTACAAACTCCCTGAAGTTTTTTCCACCCAGCCTACATGGATTTCTTTAGAATTGAAAAAGTAAAGCTGTTTTTAAAAATTGGTACTTAAAAAATTAAATTCTAAGGGACTTCCCTGGTGGTGCAGTGGTTAAGAATCCGTCTGCCAATGCAGGGGACACGGGTTTGATCCCTGGTCCGGGAAGATCCTACATGCCGCGGAGCAACTAAGCCTGTGTGCCACCACTACTGAGTTTGTGTTCTAGAGCCCATGAGCCACAACTACTGAGCCCACGTGCCACAACACTGAAGCCTGCACATCTAGAGCCCATGCACCGCAACAAAGAGTAGCCCCTGCTCGTCACAACTAGAGAAAGCCTGAGTGCAGCAACAAAGACCCAAAAATAAGTAAATAAATTTATTTAAAAAAATAAATTCTAAAATAGTAAGAAAAATAGTATCATACATAAAGATTTGAGAATTTCTTCCGAAATAATATGTCCCTACTTCTCTCACTTTGTAGATGTAATACAGTAAAAAATGGACAAAAAGCACATATTTGTTATTTAGGCTTATATATATCATCAAGTGGACACAGGAGAAATATATTATTTTGGATTTTGGTTTTGGCTTTGAAATATGTTTATCCCTTTGGCATATGGATAGGTTTAGTCATTATAATTTGTCGTCTCAGAAGAGATATAAGCAATCATTTTATTTGGAAGCCATGCATTTTCCAAATGACCAACCTAAATTTTCTGTTTAGTCGTTTTTATAAATGAGAAAACAGAGGCCACTCTATTCAAGTGACTGAAACACAATTACTCACTGAATCAACGGCAAAGTTAAGCTTGTATTCATCTCATCTCTTTAAGTCCCCCAATCTGACTTCAACCATGGGATAATTATAATTGTAAACACTCATGTGTCTACAACATGATACATGAAAGCTTACCATGAGTTAGCTGTAATAGAATACTGGATCTGGAATTAGACAGATCTGGATTTGAATTTTTAGCCTCAACTTACTAGATATGTAATCTTGTGAGAATTACTTTATTTCTCTGGATCCCAGTAATCTCTTCATAAGGCTATTATGAGAACCAAATGAAAAGATTTATGGGAAATGCCTGGCAATTTTAAATGCTAAACAAATGGTAAGCCCTTTCCTATTCCTTTCCCAACTATAACTGTCACAGTGAACTTTACCATTTTTAACTGAGACTCATTATTTTGGTAAGATTACATTGATACAAGTAGAAGTGTCAGGAGTCTAACCTAGACAGCTCTTTTGTCAATCTCCATCCTGTGAGTAAATAGTGTACATTTGACACTACATGTTGAGAGAAATACACTTAAACTTGGAATCTAAAAATCTGCCTAAATAATTGTAATTTTCTCCAAAACAGAAAGTTTTTAAAGTTTCAGATGTACAGTTTAGAACTTAATTATACTGCTTTTTATTGCTAAAACTTTTATCTGAATCTAGTTTCTCTATCTAGACTGTGAAGTCAGAAAGAAAAAATAACATGCTTCAAAGAGAAATCTGCATTCCTTGACTTATAGTTTTATCCTCAGTAAATATCTGAGACTGATTGTAAGAAAAATTTAATAATTAAGTTCTTAATACTGAAAAAATAGCATTGAAGCTGGTAGTATTTTTAGAAAAATAGACTCTATTTCCCTAGATTTATTTGATTCTGTTTTTGAATTTTAAGGAACATCACTAAACATAATGTTCACACACTTTGCATCACTCGTCTCTCAAAGTATTTACATGAACAGAATTAGATATCATTTGACTTGTGTGGCACAGAGAAGAAGAACCATTATTTAGTTTTTGTTGTTTTCATGATCTTAAGAATTTACAAGATCATATGAAGGGTTGAGACAGAGTAGATTCACAGCAGTACATTGTATTTTAAGAATATGAAGATGCCATAAAGATCATGCCAAGGGAAAGCAATGATATCTCTAGTCCCATTCATCTTAAAGCTCTCCTATTAATTTCAGGTCCAAAGAACTTAGCTAATACATTTTCCATTGATAGGCACTCTAAATTGTTTTCATATGTATACTACGGGAATGAACATTTGTCTTTGGAAAGTGGTAGAGCTTTAGTGGTAAATGAAAAAGTCTTTTATTTCTTCCCTTTTGAGGCAAACTGAGGACTCTGAGAACTTGTCAGTGTCTTTGTATTTTTTGCCCCACCTCCAAAAGACCCAACTTACCAATTACTAAAAATTGAAAACATTATAAATCTATCTACCAAACAACAAACATGGCTAAAATGAACAAAATTCAATAAAAATGACTTTACCTCTTGGGGCCCTAATCATTCTCCCCTCACTTTATCTTTCTTTCCCCCGCTGTATAGTGTTATCTTCACTCCACTGTCAGCTCTGAAATGTAGCAAGCAGAGGACCTCAAGGCCTCTTTCCAGGTCTGATATTCTCAATGAGTTAGTTCACTTATCCATAATTTTCCAAACATTTCAATAAAAGCTTGTTGAATCAAAGTAGAATGCATATGCAGCTGTTTGGCACCATATGGTCAAACATCTGGATATTGGACTAAATTTTTCAGTTTTTCAAGGTATTTCATTTTTTGAAGATACTGTCTGAACTTAAATCTTAAATTTGGATCTGAAATTAAATCAGATCCAAACTTCTGATTTAATTCCAGAAAGGTGGAATGGTAGTGTTAACTGCTCTGTAAGGAATACAGACTTGAGCCACACAGAATTAACAAATCAGAAAGGATTTCAGCCTCTTTTCATTATCTTTTAATAGCAAACATCTAAAACTAGTACCAAAGGATAAGTATCATGATTCGATGTTGCAGTTCTGCACAGCTGCTCTCCTCACTTCTTACCCATCATTGCCGCACCACAACGATAGTGACGGAGTCTGGCTTTTATTAACAAAATGAGAGAAACCTGTGCTGTAATACGAAGGTAGCCCACCTCACGCTTAACAGTAGTTGTAAGACTCAAATACCTTAGAGGCTTTTTCCTTTATGTCGAAGTTCTTTCTCTGGTACACAAACAGGCCTGCATACCAAAAACATACAGTCATTGGCTATATTCACTAGATGGGAATTGGGCCTACAGCCATACCACCAACAGACTACAAACTTGCCAAGGCTCACAAAGAAGAGTCAGGCCAGCTTTTCTCTGGATAAGTTAACTCTGAAATATCAGGTCAGGAAAGTAACAGGATGTCAGAATAAATAGAATCCAGAGAGCTGAAGTCTCTAAGATATAATCATATTCTACGGTCCCAGTCTGAAGGGGTGCCACAGTGGCCTCTGTCTCTGCTAAGCTAATTTTTTGCAGATGAAATCTAATTTATATAACCTCTTCTAACAGGGGCATCTTTAACCTGAGCTTTGTTACTCTACATGCAGATTGCTTTTAAGAGCAATCTTAAGATTTAGTGAATTTTTCTTACATTTTAGAAATTGGGAATTGTGTTTGCTTCATCAATCTACCAACACTTCATTTTCTCTTTCTTCTATGATATTTATTTTACCCCCTACCCTGTACCACATTCTCACTTACAGAAGCTCTCCTGACATTCCTTCCAGAAAAATCTCGACATTATACATCTTCCAGCTATAAAGCTCTCCTGAGGCTCCATTTCTTACCTGTACTTAATTGGAACTCATTTCTCCAATCATACAGTACAGGACCCCAAAACTAAAATTATCCAGGAGCTAATGAACATAACACTTAAGAAAAAATTTTAGATTTTTCCTAAAAATATTACATTAAAAATTATATTCAGATGTGATTTGTCAATACTAATGCCCCAGAGATGGTCATCATATGATGCTGAGTATTCAGCTGCATCAAACCTAACTGAAAGGATCACTTAGCTCTATTACTTCACCAGCTATTCCATTCCTGTCCTTTACACCGCCATTACCCATATCCAAACCTCTTTCCTAGAAGGAAGCAATAGTCTTTTTTTTTTTTTTTTTTTTAAGTTTTTTTAATTTTTATTTATTTATTTATGGCTCTGTTGGGTCTTCGTTTCTGTGCGAGGGCCCTCCCTAGTTGCGGCAAGTGGGAGCCACTCTTCATCGCGGTGCGCGGGCCTCTCTTGTTGTGGAGCACAGGCTCGAGACGCGCAGGCTCAGTAAGTGTGGCTCACGGGCCTAGTTGCTCCGCGGCATGTGGGATCCTCCCAGACCAGGGCTCGAACCCGTGTCCCCTGCATTAGCAGGCAGACTCCCAACCACTGAGCCACCAGGGAAGCCCAGCAATAGTCTTTTGATTGTCTGTCTACCTGCAATGTCTCCCTTCCAGCTTTCTCTGCATCCTGCTTCCAGATGACCCATTAGAAGGTGCAAATGTGGTTACTGTCACTAACTTTCAATGACTTTCAACTGCTTTCTGATGAAGGTCCAATCTTCAGCCTGACATTCAGTCCCTCTGGCTATTTACTCCAAAGACTCTTCTACTGCTGTACTCCAGTTGAATCGGATTATTTAGTGTTTATTAAATACACTCTGTGCTCTACATCTCTTGGGTCACATTATTTCCTTTACTTGCAACGCCCTTTCTGAAATATTTATCGAAAATTGAACTCAGGTCTTTAAAACTCTATCCAGTGCCCTTTCAACAATTATATTCTGTTTCTCTGGAAACACAAATTGATGTATTTCTAGGAATCCTGGTGTAGTAGACAGAATACTGCCCCCTTCCCCACCCCACAGTGTCCATGTCCTAATGCCCAGAATCTGTGAATAGGTTACCTTATGTGGCAAAAAGGACTTTGTGGATGTGACTAAGGTTAAGGCCTTTGAGATGGAGAGATTAGGTTGGATTATCTGGGTGGGCCTAATCTAAGTATGTGGATTCTTAAAAGTGAAGAATCTTTCTCAGCTGCAGTCAGAGAGAGAGATAGGAGGACAGAAGATGGGTCAGAGAGATGAGACGTTGCTGGCTTTGAAGATAGAGGAAGGCTGCCACAAGGAATGTGACCTCTAAAAAAGCTGGAAGAGCAAGAAAATGAATTCTCCCCAGAGCCTCTAGAAAGGAACAAAGCCTCGCCATAACCCTGTTTTTAACCCAGTGAGATCTCTGTCAGACTTCTGATCTCCACAACTGTAAGATAATAAATTTGTGTTGCTTAAGTCACAAAGTTTGTGGGAAATTGTTACAGCAGCAATAGAAAACTAATATACCTGGATTCACATTCCATGGTTTATTAAAATAACTGTAAGTCAAAAAAATTGAAACATAGGATTTCTTAAGCTCCCTTCAAGGGGCAAAATTGCTATTCTAGGCTAAGCTATCTTTTCCTTCCAAGACTAGGATACTACTTAATTAATATAACATGAATATATACTCATGTGTTAATCAGTTTTGTCTATTAAACTCAGAACATTTTCAAGTAATGAGAAAAAGAAAGCTTTTAAAGGGCAGTTAAGTCTATCATTTAAATAAAATCAATTAAATTGATGTGGAGAAATACTTAATGTTGAGGATTAGATGCCTTGTACATATGAACTTGTCAAATGAAGATTTGTTGGTTAAACCCCCATGTTAAGAAGGCTCAGGAGATTGGTTCAACATGGCTGAGTAGAAGGATGTGCGCTCATTTCCTCTTGCGAGAGCTCCAGAATCACAACTAACTGCTGAACAATCATCAACAGGAAGACACTGGAGCTCACCAAAAACATACCCCACATCCAAAACAAAGGAGAAGCCACAATGAGACGGTAGGAGGGGCACAATCACAATAAAATCAAATCCCATAACTGCTGGGTGGGTGACTCACAAAATGGAGAACACTTATACCACAGAGTCCACCCACTGGAGTGAAGGTTCTGAACCCCACATGAGGCTTCCCAATCTGGGGGCCCAGCAATGGGAGGAGGAATTGTTAGAGAATCAGACTTTGAAGGCTAGCGGAATTTGATTGCAGGACTTTGACTGGACTGGGGGAAACAGAGACTCCACTCTTGAAGGGCACACACAAAGTAGTGTGTGCATCAGGACCCAGGGGAAGGAGCAGTGACTCCATAGGACACTGAACCAGACCCACCTGCTGGTGTTGGAGGGTCTCCTGCAGAGGCGGGGGGTGGCTGTGGCTCACCGCCAGGACAAGGACACTAGCAGCAGGAGTTCTGAGAAGTATTCCTTGGCATGAGCCCTCCCAGAGTCCACCATTAGCCCCACCAAAGAGCCCAGGTAGGCTACAGTGCTGGGTTGCCTCAGGCTAAACAACCAACAGGGAGGGAACCCAACCCCACCCATCAGCAGACAAGGTGATAAAAGTTTAACTGAGCTCTGCCCACCAGAGCAACACCCAGCTCTACCCGCCACCAGTCCCTCCCATCAGGAAGCTTGCACAAGCCTCTTAGATAGCCTCATCCACCAGCAGGCAGATAGCAGAAGCAAGAAGAACTACAATTCTGCAACCTGTGGAATGAAAACCACATTCACAGAAAGACAGACAAAATGAAAAGGCAGAGGACTATGTACCAGCTGAAGGTACAAGATAAAACCCCAGAAAAACAACTCAATGAAGTGGAGATAGGCAACCTTCCAGAAAAAGAATTCAGAATAATGACAGTGAAGATGATCCAAGACCTCATAAAAAGAATGGAGGCAAAGATTGAGAAGATGCAAGAAATGTTTAACAAAAACCTAGAAGAATTAAAGAACAAACACCTAGAAGAATTAAAGAACAAACAAACAGAGAAGAACAATACATTAACTGAAATGAAAAATACACTAGAAGGAATCAATAGCAGGATAACTGAGGCAGAAGAAGGGATAAGTGACCTGGAAGACAGAATGGTGGAATTCACTGCCATGGAACAGAATAAAGAAAAAAGAATGAAAAGTAATGAAGACATCCTAAGATGCCTCTGGGACAACATTAAATGCAACAACATTCGCATTTTAGGGGTCCCAAAAGGAGAAGAGATAGAGAAAGGACATGAGAAAATATTTGAAGAGATTATAGTTGAAAACTTCCCTAATATGGGAAAGGAAATAGCCATCCAAGTCCAGGAAGCACAGAGAGTCCCAGGCAGGATAAACCCCAGGAGAAACATGCCGAGACACATCGTAATGAAATGGACAAAAATTAAAGCCGAAGAAAAATTATTGAAAGTGACAAGGGAAAAATGACAAATAACATACAAGGGAACTCCCATAAGGTTAACAGCTGATTTCTCAGCAGAAACTCTACAAGCCAGAAGGGAGTGGCATGATATATTTAAAGTGACAAAAGGGAAGAACCTACAACCCAGATTACTCTATCCGGCAAGGATCTCATTCAGATTTGATGGAGAAATCAAAAGCTTTACAGACAAGCAAAAGCTAAGAGAATTCAGCACCACCAAACCAGCTCTACAACAAATGCTAAAGGAACTTCTCTAAGTGGGAAACACAAGAGAAGAAAAAGATCCACAAAAACAAACCCATAACAATTAAGAAAATGGTAATAGGAACTTACATATCAACAATTACCTAAAACGTGAATGGATTAAATGCTCCAACCAAAAGACACAGGCTTGCTGAATGGATACAAAAGCAAGACCCATATATATATACACTGTCTGCAAGAGACCCACTTCAGACCTAGGGACACATACAGACTGAAAGTGAGGGGATGGAAAAAGATATTCCATGCAAATGGAAAGCAAAAGAAAGCTGGAGTAGCTATACTCATATCAGACAAAATAGACTTTAAAATAAAGAATGTTACAAGAGACAAGGAAGGACAGTACATAATGATCAAGGGATCAATCCAAGAAGAAGACATAACAATTATAAATATATATGCACCCAACATAGGAGCACTCAATACATAAGGCAACTGCTAACAGCTGTAAAAGAGGAAATCGACAGTAACACAGTAATAGTGGGGGACTTTAACACCTCACTTACACAATGGACAGATCATCCAGACAGAAGATTAATAAGGAAACACAAGCTTTAAATGACATAACACTAATATGTATAAAATGGATAACTAATAAGAACCTGCTGTATAAAAAAATAAATAAAATAAAATTCAAAAATTCAAAAAAAAAAGCAGATAGATTTCATTGATATTTATAGGACATTCCATCCAAAAACAGCAGATTACACAGCAGATTCTTCTCAAGTGCACACAGAACATTCTCCAGGATAGATCACATCTTGGGTCACAAATCAATCCTCAGTAAATTTAAGAAAACTGAAATCATATCAAGCATCTTTTCCGACCACAATGCTATGAGATTAGAAATGAATTACAGGGGAAAAAAACGTAAAAAACACAAACACATGGAGGCTAGACAATAAGTTACTAAATAACCAAGAGATCACTGAAGAAATCAAAGAAGAAATCAAAAAATACCTAGAGACAAATGACAATGAAAACGTGAGAATCCAAAACCTAAGGGATGCAGCAAAAGCAGTTCTAAAAGGGAAGTTTATAGCTATACAAGCCTACCTCAAGAAACAAGAAACATCTCAAATAAACAATCTAACCTAATACTTAATGGAACTAGAGAAAGAAGAACAAACAAAACCCAAAGTTAGCAGAAGGAAAGAAATCATAAAGATCAGAGCAGAAGTAAATGAAATAGAAACAGAGAAAACAATAGCAAAGATCAATAAAACTAAAAGGTGGTTCTTTGAGAAGATAAACAAAACTGATAAACAATTACCCAGACTCATCAAGAAAAAGAGAGGACTCAAATCAATAAAAGTGGAAATGAAAAAGGAGAAGTTACAACAGACACTGCAGAAATACAAAGCATCCTAAGAGACTACTACAAACAACTCAATGCTGATAAAATGGACAACCTGGAAGAAATGGACACGTTCTTACAAAGGTATAACCTTCCAAGACTTAACCAGGAAGAAATAGAAAATATGAACAGACCAATCACAAGTAATGAAATTGAAACTGTGATTAAAAATCTTCCAACAAACAAAAGTCCAGGACCAGATGGCTTCACAGGTGAATTCTATCAAACATTTAGAGAAGAGCTAACACCCATCATTCTCAAACTCTTCCAAAGAATGGCAGAGGAAGGAACACTCCCAAACTCATTCTACAAGGCCAGCATCACCCTGATAACAAAACCAGACAAAGATGTCACAAAGAAAGAACACTACACGCCAATATCACTGATGAACATAGATGCAAAAATCCTCAACAAAATACTAGCAAACAGAATCCAACAGCACATTAAAAGGATCATACACCATGATCAAGTGGGGTTTATCCCAGGAATGCAAGGATTCTTCAATATACGCAAATCAATCAATGTGATACACCATATTAACAAACTGAAGGAGAAAAACCATATGATCATCTTAATAGATGCAGAAAAAGCTGTTGACAAAATTCAACACCCATTTATGATAAAAACTCTCCAGAAAGTGGGCATAGAGGGAACCTATTCAAAATAATAAAGGCCATATATGACAAAACCACAGAAGACATCATTCTCAATGGTGAAAAACTGAAAACACTTCCTCTAAGATCAGGAACAAGACGCGGATGTCCACTCTTGCTACCATTATTTGACATAGCTTTGGAAGTCCTAGCCATGGCAATCAGAGAAGAAAAAGAAATAAAAGGAATACAAATTGGAAAAGAAGAAGTAAAACTGTCACTGTTTGCAGATGACATACTATACATAGAGAATCCTAAAGATGCCACCACAAAACTACTAGAGCTAATCAATGAATTTGGTAAAGTTGCACGATACAAAATTAATGCACAGAAGTCTCTTGCATTCCTATACACTAACAACGAAAGATCAGAAAGAGAAATTAAGGAAACAATCCCATTCACCATTGCAATAAAAGAATAAAGTACCTAGGAATAAACCTACTTAAGGAGGTAAAGGACCTGTACTCAGAAAACTATAAGACACTGATGAAAGAAATCGAAGATGACACAAACAGATGGAGAGATATACCATGTTCTTGGATTGGAAGAATCAATATTGTGAAAATGACTCTACTCCTCAAAGCAATCTACCAATTCAATGCAATCCCTATTAAATTACCAGTGGCGTTTTTTAGAGAACTAGAACAAAAAATCTTAAAATCTGTATGTAGACAGAAAAGACCCCAAATAGCCAAAGCAGTCTTGAGGGAAAAAAACGGAGCTGGAGGAATCAGACTCCCTACTACAAAGCTACAGTAATCAAGACAATATGGTACTGGCACAAAAACAGAAATATAGATCAATGGAACAGGATAGAAACCCCAGAGATAATCCCACACACCTATTGTCAACTAATCTATGGCAAAGGCGGCAAGGATATACAACGGGGAAAAGACAGTCTCTTCAATAAGTGGTGCTGGGAAAACTGGACAGCTACATGTAAAAGGATTAAATTAGAACACTCCCTAACACCATACACAAAAATAAACTCAAATGGATTAAAGACCTAAATGTAAGACTGGGCACTATAAAACTCTTAGAGGAAAACATAGGAAGAACACTCTTTGACATAAATCACAGCAAGATCTTTTTTGACCCACCTCCTAGAGTAATGGAAATAAAAACAAAAATAAATGAATGGGACCTAATGAAACTTAAAAGCTTTTGCAAAGCGAAGGAAACTACAAACAAGATGAAAAGACAACACTCAAAATGGGAGAAAATATTTGCAAATGAATCAATGGACAAAGGATTAATCTGCAAAATACATAAACAGCTCACGCAGCTCAATAGTAAAAAAAGAAAAAAACAACGCAATCAAAAAATGGGCAGAAGACCTAAATAGACATCTTTCCAAGGAAGACATACCGATGGCCAAGAAGCACATGAAAAGCTGCTCAACATCACTACTTATTAGAGAAGTGCAAATCAAAACTACAATGAGTTATCACCTCACACTGTTTAGAATGGGCATATCAGAAAATCTACAAACAACAAATGCTGGAGAGGGTGTGGAGAAAAGGGAACCCTCTTGCACTGTTGGTGGGAATGTAAATTGATACAGCCACTATGGAGAACAGTATGGAAGTTCCTTAAAAAACTACAAATAGAACTACCATACGACCCAGCAATCCCACTACTGGGCATATACCCAGAGAAAACCATAATTCAAAAAGACACATGTACCCCAAAGTTCATTGCAGCACTATTTACAATAGCCAGGTTATGGAAGCAACCTAAATGCTCATCGACAGACGAATGGATAAAGAAGGTGTGGCACATATATACAATGCAATATTACTCAGCCATAAAAAAGAATGAAATGGGTTATTTGTAGAGCGTGGATGGATCTAGAGACTGTCATACAGAGTGAAGTAAGTCAGAAAGAGAAAAACAAATATCGTATATTAATGCATATATGTGGAATCTAGAAAATTGGTACAGGTGAAATGGTTTGCAAGGCAGAAATAGTGACACAGATGTAGAGAAAAAACGGATGGACGCCAAGTGGGGAATGTGGCAGGGGGATGGTGGTGGTGGGATGTACTGGGAGATTGGGATGGACATATATACACTAATATGTATAAAATAGATAACTAATAAGAACCTGCTGTTTAAAAAATAAATACAATAAAATTTTAAAAAAAAGAAAAGAAGGCTCAAAATATTAACCCGGCCAGCCATAGTCACTGAGTTAATATACTCACTTATGTATTCATTTATTCAACAGCTATTAAGTACCTGTATTCAGCCAGTTGTAATTAATGGAAGATGTAGAACTCTATGTCTGGTGCTGAAGAAATGTACATTTATGCAAGGAAACAGAATTATAACCCCTGGGCAGCATGAAGTTTTGAGGAAATCAGGCAGGCCTGAAGTAAAGGGAGGTTTGGAGGAGCAGAACGTTTTTATGAAAGGGAAGTAATAGAACTAAAATGAAGGAACCACTAAAGACAGTTTTACATAATGAATGGCTGTTGTTTAGGGTTGGCCTTTAGAGAGTCAAGTAATCTCCTTGGAAGTTTTTATTCAGCAAAAACTGCACGACACTATATGCAGGGCATGGTGTGACGAATACAGTCTTAGACTACGTGAGTTATAACCTCTGATTTTCTGAAGCTTACAGTCACACTGCTGGTAAAGACACAAAGGCATTTATGAAATAACGGTAAATTACATGAGTGGTAAAAGGACAAGTGGGCAAATAGGGTTCTTACTAAATATCATAGATTTTTGGAAGCAGGGTTATTTACACTGAGATCCAAAGGATGAGGTAAAGAAGGTAGAGTTCTCTTTACAGGACAATTTTCATAGAGATTATTTCCCTTAAGACATTGTTTTCCTCTCTAAGGGCTGATTTCCTTAATGAATTAGTGTGCCAATTGCATCGCCTAAGGTGTTTTAAACTGCAAGAGACAGAATAAACCCAAGCAAATATACCCCTTATTCTCCTAAGAAGAAGCTGAGAGATAGGAAATCCCAGGGTGGGTGATTTTAACAGTTTAACAAAGCTGTCAAGGATCTAAGATTTTTCATCCTTCTCAAGCTTCCTCAGCAGGCTGGCCTTTTTCCTCAGGTCTGTACAGTCCTAAGATGACTGCTTGTACTCCAGGATTCATGCTTGGCTTCCAAAGGCAGGAAGGAAATGGGAAGGAGAGTTTGCTTAACTTTCATCTCTCTTTTTATTAGAAAAAAAAATCATTTCCAGAAGCACCTCATTCTCTACCCTGCCCCTAAGAATATTCCCCCTTCTATGGAAGGCTATGACCAGGTCTTTTATAGGCTACGCGATGCAATTAAAAACAGAACCTGGAGGTATGTAACTATGATGCAGAAGGGAATTGCCTTGTAATGTAGTAGGTGGACCCTCTATAACCAACATGGTCTTTCTCCCAGTCTAATCAAAGGAAGAACTTGAGACTTCAGTTTTTTGGCTCCTCAGAACTGGGGGGTTTCTCATTCTATGTGGGTTCCACTGAGCACTGACTTTAGAAAAGCTCCAGGAAGCTGCATGCACACTTTCTTGCATACTTATCTAATGTATGTCTAATGTATGCTTGTGTCCTAGTTTGGTCATAAATCAAAGTGAAAGCAAACTTGAGCCCAGACCAAATCATTCCTCACAGCCATCTTTTAACCTAGACCATTCCTTTGTTGTCTGACCCAGCCTTATTACCCAGAAATCATATGGCTACCCCTACCTGCAAAGAAGTTTGGGAAAATGAGTATCTGGCATTTTCCAACTCTATGTTTGTATGGAATGAGGGGGAAGAAATTGTCAGGCAACCAACAGTGTCTTGGACCCCACATAGAGTTTCAGAAACCAATTAAGAAACATTATTTCTTCAAAGGGAAAGACCACCATAATGACATGATGGGAAAAGTCTTAATGTTTCTCAAGAAAGTGATTTAAGATGAGAGTTCCTTTACTTCTGTAAGTGCAAATTCTATATGCTACTTAGTGTTTCTCAGGTGAATTCTAGATAGTCCAAGTTCTTTCTTTTTCTTTTTTTTTAAGCTAGCAATAACTAATTTATTAAACGTAACTACAGCACAAAATAATGCCAGATGCGTTGGAATATTATCAATATATAGCAGTGGACTCTAAAACACACAAAAAATGGATTTAGGTAAAAGCATTGCCTAAGTGCAAATAAATTTTAAACTATATGTAATTTAAAATACTATATAATCATTACAAATAGGAATTAGGTTGTCTTTATAAATAGTTCCTACTTTCTCTCTTTTTTTTTAACATCTTTATTGGAGTATAATTGCTTTACAATGGTGTGTTAGTTTCTGCTTTATAACAAAGTGAATCAGTTATACATATACATATGTTCCCATATCTCTTCCCTCTTGCATCTCCCTCCCTCCCTCCTGCCCTCCCTATCCCACACCTCTAGGTGGTCACAAAGGACAGAGCTGATCTCCCTGTGCTATGCGGTTACTTCCCACTAGCTATCTATTTTATGTTTGGTAGTGTATATATGTCCATGCCACTCTCTCTCTTTGTCACATCTTACCCTTCCCCGTCCCCATATCCTCAAGTCCATTCTCTAGTAGGTCTGTGTCTTTATTCCCGTCTTGCCACTAGGTTCTTCATGACCTTTTTTTTTTTTCCCTTAGATTCCATATATATGTGTTAGCATATTGTATTTGTTTCTCTCTTTCTGATTTAGTTCACTCTGTATGACAGACTCTAACTCCATCCACCTCACTACAAATAACTCCATTTAGTTTCTTTTTATGGCTGAGTAATATTCCATTGTATATATGTGCCACATCTTCTTTATCCATTCATCCGATGATGGACACTTAGGTTGCTTCCATGTCCTGGCTATTGTAAATAGAGCTGCAATGAACATTTTGGTACATGACTCTTTTTGAATTATGGTTTTCTCAGGGTATATGCCCAGTAGTGGGATTGCTGGGTCGTATGGTAGTTCTATTTGTAGTTTTTTAAGGAACTTCCATACTGTTCTCCATAGTGGCTGTATCAAATTACATTCCCACCAACAGTGCAAAAGTGTTCCCTTTTCTCCACACTCTCTCCAGCATTTACTGTTTCTAGATTTTTTGATGATGGCCATTCTGACCGGTGTGAGATGCCAAGTTCTTTCTACTGTTTGCCAAACCTACCATAGATAACTCCGGCTTGGAGAAATTTTTATTGCTCTTTTATATCAAGGACAATGGAATTCTCAGCTTAAGACAATTGACACTGAGGCTAATTTCCAAATATCAGCTGAAGAATTACAGTGCTGTGGCAGAAGCTATGCAGAATAGTTTGCATTCTGTGTGGTAAGTGTTGCAATTGCCCACAGAGCCATCTGTGTATGATTCTGGGATTATTGGATGCTCAGTATTTTTTTTTTAATTTATTTATTTTAGTTCTTTATTTTTGGCTGTGTTGGGTCCTATTGCTGCAAGCCGGCTCTCTCCAGCTGCAGTGCGAGGGCATCCCACCGCAGTGGCCCCTCCTGCCGCGGAGCACGGGCTCCAGGCGTGTGGGCTTCAGTAGTTGTGGCACGCGGGCTCAGTAGTTGTGGCTCACAGGCTCTACAGCACAGGCTCAGTAGCTGTGGTGCACAGGCTTAGTTGCTCCGCGGCATGTGGGATCTCCCCAGACCAGGGCTCGAACCCGTGTCCCTTGCATTGGCAGGCGGATTCCCAACCACCGCAGCACCAGGGAAGCCCAGATGCTCAGTATTAATGAAGCTAAATCATGGGTGCATTCACAATTATGGGTCAGTTCCACCATCAGAGAGTAAGGAATGGGGATGGTCCTATATGCAGTACTGTATTAGTAAGCATGTCTTAGCTCCTTTTCTAGATTATTCCTTGAGGAGAGGAATGTTGTTAGTTTTATTGCTGTATCTCTCGCAGGGCTTGGATTCAAATCCTGACTCTATTACTCAGGACTACTGTGACCTTGGGCAAGTTACTTGATCTCAGTTTTTTCATTGATCTAGGAATATACTAACAACTGCCTTGAGGGTTGTGCGTATCTCTCTGTGTGTGTGTGAATACAATGTGGAAATTTGTTGAGGGTTGTGTATCTCTGTGTGTGTGTGTGGGGGAATACAATGTGGAAATTTGTGTAAAGAATTTAGTGTGGTGTCACTGAAAGAAAGTGTCCAATAAATATTATTTATTATTAAGTACCAAATATATTTCTTGATTAGAAATTAAGGCTTACTTTTCACATTAGCTAGCTGTGTGTTTTTGGCTAAGATGATCAACTTTCTGGGCCTCATTTTCCACTTCTGTTAAAGGTGGGAGTTGTGCTAGAATCTGTAAGCTCACTTGCAGCTTTAAAGATCAGTGATATCCCTGGGCATACTTCAGTGGTTTGCGAAAAGAAAGAAAAAAAGAAAGCCCAAAACCCACCAAAGAAGAAACATACTATACTTAGGCAATGTGGAAACTTCATCATGTAGCTTCATAACCAAATCTGTCCATTAGTCATTCTGTTACCAAGGACGAAGACAAAATGTTGATCGTAATGGGTAGAGTGTGCATTAAGTGGTAGGACCCTTTAAAGAAAGAGAACGTTTTCTCCCTCCTGTCACGTGAGGAAAAGGATCCTTCCATGGCATTTTGTAAATGAATTCTTGGCTATTGCTGGGTAGTAAGTTCCCAAGTTTAAGGTTTACCATTTATTGGCATCCAACAGAGAAACAGAGTACTTTTATTTGGAAATAAATTTGAAAAGGATTCCAGAGAGCCCAGGCAGCATTAATTGTACTCTAGTTTGAGAGATTTTCACCTCTTCCGTGCTCTGTAACTAGCTGGCGTGCTTCCAACTGTAATTTAGACTTACCATGAACTGCAGGGTTTTTTTAATGTGTGCAGTGATTTTTAAAAAATCCAATAACTTCTTTTATTTGTTGTTCTAAATTTTAAATTTGCATCTGCTTTTCTTATTTTCCAGCACTCTCTAACCCCTATAAGTTTATTCTCAAAAAAAGGTACATTTTATCAGTGGTTTTTAATGATATTTTAAAACTTTGGCTATTTGGTGAATTTGGGTTCACTTGTGAAACCTTTACTAATCCCATTATAAGCTCCCATCAATAATGTCTCCTACCTCAAGACTGCTTTATTTAAATTACAATAGGAAATGCCTCTGAACCTTCAAACATCCCAATTTATGCTCTTTTAATCAAACAACTGCAAGCTAGGGTGACTCTCCTAGTGAACTCATTAAGGGAACCAGATTTCATTTGGGCAGGACTTGTATTTTTTAGAAGATTAAAAATGTAGAAGGATTCTATGCACAATCTCATTTTATAGCTGCCTATGTGTTATGACCAAATAGTCTGTGCTGTAATCAACCAGATATCAGCACAATCATTATTTGCAGAAACGAGTGAATAGATAGATGCACTTTGACCTAGAGAATCAGACACAGGTTCAAATTCTTATTTGTTAATATGGACTCATAATAGTGATGATGAATGTTAGGTAACATGTCTTTTTTAAAATCTGGGAATGGACTCTACCCTGGAAAAATGGAAGAAGAAATGTATGAGTTTATAGAACACAATAAAGATCAAGGCTATGTTTTGGTGGGCATGGGGAATATCAGTATTTACCTCACATATAGCCAATTAGAACAGGAGACTGACTCAAGGACATTTTAAAAAATTTATTTTTTATTGAGGGAACATTGGTTTATAACATTATATACATTTCATATGTACAACATAATATTTCTACTTTTCTACTTCAAAAGTAGAAATATTATGTTGTACATGTGAAACATATAATACACTGCATATACCATATACATATACTAGACTGTGCTTACCACCAAAAATTTAGCTTCTATCTGTCACCTTATAGTTGCTCCCCTTTACCCATTTCACTCTCCTCCACACCTTCCCCTCTGGTAACCATTATTCTGTTCTCTGTATCTAAGTTTTTTTTTTTTTTGGTTTGTTTTGGTTTGTTCATTTATTTTGTTTTGCTTTGTTTGTTTTTTATATTCCACGTATGAGTGAAATCATACAGTATTTGTCTTTCTCTATCTGACATACTTCACTTAGCATGATACCCTCAAGGTCTATCCAAATTGCTACAAATGGCAAGCTTTCACCATTTTATGGCTGTGTATTATTCCACTGTGTGTGTGTGTGTGTGTGTGTGTGTGTGTATCAGTTGATGGGCACTTACCTTGTTTCCATGCTTTGCCTATTGTAAATAATGCTGAGATGAACATAAGGGTGCATATATCATTTCAAAGTAGAGTTTTCATATTCTCTGGATAAATACCTAGAAGTGGGATAGCTGGATCACATGGTAGTTCTATTCTTAATTTTTTTTAGAATTTCCATACTGTTTTCCACAGTGGCTGTACCAATTTACATTCCCACCAACAATGTATGAGTGTTCTCTTTTCTCCACATCCTTGCCAACACTTGTTATTTCTTGCTTTTTTGATAACAGCCATTCAAACAGGTGTGAGGTGATATCTCATTATGGTTTTGATTTGCATTTCCCTGATGATTAGTGATGTTGAATGCCTATTCATATCCCTCTTGGCCACTTGTATGTCTTCTTTGGAAAAATGTCTATTCAGATCCTCTGCCCATTTTTTAATCAATTTGTTTGTTTTTTTGATGTTGAGTTGTATGAGCTCTTTTTATATTTTGGAAGTTAAACCCTTATCAGATTTTTGTTTGCAAATATTTTCTCCCATTCAGCAGGCAGCTTTTTTGTTTCATTTTGTTTGTAGTTTCCTTTGCTGTGCAAAAGCTCTTTCATCTGATACAGTCTCATTTATTTATTTTTGCTTTTGTTTCCCTTGCCTGAGGAGATGTATGCAGAAAGTAATTGCCAAGACTGATTTCAAAGAGCAAAATGCCTATGTTTTCCTCTAGGAGTTTTATAGTTTCAGGTCTTACATTCAAGTCTTTAATACATTTGAGTTGATTTTTGTGTATGGGATGAGATAGTGGTCTAGTTTCATTTTTTGTTGTTGTTGTTGTTGCATGTGGCTGTCCAGTTTTCCCAACACCATTTGTTTTTTTTTTCCATTTTATGTTTTTGGTTCTTTTGTTGTAAATTAATTGTCCATATGTGTATGGGCTTATTTCTGGGCTTTCAGTTCTGTTCCATTATGTGTCTGTTTTTCTGCCAATACCATGCTGTTTTGATTACTATAGCTTTGTAATATAGTTTGAAATCAGGGCAGGTGATACCTCTAGCTTAAGAATGGGTTTTACAGTATGCTTTCTGTCTTAGTCAAGATTGGCTCGGGAACTGGGAAGTCTGCAACTGAAGTAAGAGACTTCAGAGCCTACAATATGTGCCACTGAAATGCTCTGGCTCACTGGTGTAGTGGAAGCCAGTAGTGGGTGGTGGTGAGGCTGGTGTGTAAAGAGGAATAATCTTTTCCCTTCTCATGAGTCTTCAAAAGGTGGCCACACTTCATTTCTACACCAAGCTTCTTAAAGAATTTTCCATTGTTTTTCCCTTAAATTTTATGGATTATCTTTTCACCATTAAATCTTTGATTTATTAGAAATTTACAGTTGGTGTAAAGTGTCCTGTATGGGTCCAACTTATGTTTTCAAGTAACTACCCAGTTGTCTAATACCATTTACTGAATAATATATAATTTTTCAACTGGACTGATATGCTCCCTCGTTATATTCTAAATTGCTTTATGTATTTGAATTTATTTCTGGGTTCTCTACTGTATGTCCTTGCCCTGTCTGTTGACTCATGCATCAGTACCACACTGTTTTAATCACGAGAATTTAAATTTAAAAAATCCAGGACTTCCCCGGTGGCGCAGTGGTTAAGAATCCGCCTGCCATTGCAGGGGACATGGGTTCGAGCCCTGGTCTGGGAAGATCTCACATGCCGCAGAGCAACTAAGCCCGTGTGTCACAACTACTGAGCCCATGTGCCACAACTACTGAAGCTTGTGTGCCCAGAGCCCATGCTCTGCAATAAGAGAAGCCACCGCAATGAGAAGCCTGCGCACTGCGATGAAGAGTAGCCCCCGCTCGCCACAACTAGAGAAAGCCCTCGGGCAGCAATGAAGACCCAACGCCACCAAAAATAAACAAATAAATAAATTTATAAACAAATAAATGAATAAATAAAAATCTGGTATCCCTTGTCCCTAGATCATGCCTGCATCCCATACTCTTAAAAGACAAATTCTTTATCATTTTTCATATTTTTCCCTAGGGTCAGTCAGATGATGATTCTGATTCATTGTCATCATCTCTTTCCTCCCATAAGCATTTACCTAGAACATATTTACTTAAAAATTAGGGATTTCCACAGTGTGCTTTACCAAATGACAGATATCACAAGAGGCAGCTCTGTTGTAGAAAAAAGAAAGAATTCTAGCATATGAGAGAAATATTTCCAGAAATATCAGCTCTGGTTTCAGAAAGTTCCCTCCATCAGAAGTGCCACATCATTCTTTAGCACCGACATCAGGAAGATAAACAACTTCCATGCTTTAGAATATATTAATAATAAAGTTTGAATATGAAATATTTGAAGCTTCTTCTTAAAGCAAACTATTCTGTCACTATGGTATGTAAAATAGTTTTCTTTCAGTCATATTTCCTATATAAGTCTGCTTATGGTAAGATATCTGCAAAGCAATGCATGCAAAGTATTTTTTCTATTGCTTCTAATTTTAACACAATGGTTATACTTTTTAAAGAGGTTATTTTAAAATAAAAGAAACCTTAATGAAAAATTTAAAATATCAGGGGAGCTTACTATTTAAATCAAGACTTTGGTAAATCCCTTTGTTAAATGAACTACCATTGTTTAATATTTAATAAATCTAGATTTTTATTTTTCTAAAGGCCAGATATAGTTATAAGTTCATAGCTATAGCAAATGCTATTTTCTGTCTATTGGAGACTTTTTTGGCACTTCTAGAAAGAAGGGAAACAGTGGATCCAGTAACGATGCAAGAGAGATCAAAGCAATTCCTTCTGTCAGTAATAGCAATTCATGCAAATCTCTAAACACCAAAGACTCTCTTCAGCTAAAGAAAAGTCCACCAGAGAGATCATTGTGAAAAAGGAATCCTAGAAAGTGGCATCATTTTCTAAACTTTATAAGTAGATTCTGCTTAAGGACAACGGAACTTGGTGTAGGAGAAGGGAAGTAAGGAAAGTGGAACTCAGATTTATTGAGCACTAGCTATGGTACGTCACATGCCTGCTAGCAAGACCTCTGTGTTTGCTCCTCTAAGGTGTGGTTGCAAATAGTGGGCTCCTGAGCTAAGCTGCCTAGGATTTGAATTCACTCCTGGCCACTTATTAGCCACCTGGCTTTGGTGCAGGTAATTTGAGCTTTCTTTGTTAACACTTTCATCAACATGAATAGTAAAATCAGATTAGTGAGTTAGTTACTATTATGCATTTAAAACAGTGTCTGGAATAGAATGTTAATTTAATATTATTATTATTTCCACTTTACTGACAAGGAAACAGAAGCTCAGAGGTAAAGGCACTTACCGTAATTCATATGCTTATTAAGTGGTGGAGCTTGGTTGCTAGTCCTGGTCTGTCTGAAGCCCTGGTTAATGATTTCCTCTAGACCCTTGCTACTCAAAGTGTGGTCCCCAGATCAACAGCATCAGCATCACTTGGGAGCTTGTTAGAAATGCAGGATCCTTGGTCTGCTCCAGACTCCCGGAAGCAGCATCTGTAGGTGAACAAGATCCCAGGTGATTTCTATGCACATTAAAGAGACGTGTGTTGAGATGTGAGACAGAACACACCACTGTCCAATCAAAGCTCTGCTACGAGGAAGGCCAGCAGAGATTCATTTGCATGCAATCTGTTGCTTTACAGACCTCAACTGTCCCAGAGTGGGATAGGTCTTCAACATCTTAGCCTTTATTTTCTTTATTGCAAGTGTACTGCCTATAGGCTAACTCTCAGATCAGGCTGTTAATTTGTCTCTGGTATGAACTGTCTCTACTATTCTCCCTCTCTCTGTCTCTGTCTCTCTGTCTCTCATTTTTTATTCCTCAATTTATACCTTGAAGGATATACTTAGGGTTGCTCAAGGCTAGTTGTGCTCTATGGTTGTGAGCAAAATTCCAGTGAAACATGCCTTGATAAAGGTAGGAGTTTATGAAAATAGGATAGATTACGGAATTGGACAAAACTGGGTCCAAATGCTAATCCTTTTACTTAAATTTTGTCTCTAAATATTTAATCTCTCTAAAACTTTGTTTCCTTGTCTTTAAAAATGGTGGTATTAATGGATATTCCTCAGTGTTGACAGGATCAAATAAAATCAAGGTCTGAGAGAGCACAGTGCATAATAGGTGCTCAACAAATTTAAAGTAAACTAACCCAGGACATTTCCTGCCAAAGTTAAGGAAACTTGCACGGGAGACACATTGCATTTAAACGGGTGGGAGACAATGGCTGCCTTCAGGAAAAGCAGTGAGTTCAAATCGTATCTAAAGGAATATCTTCTATATTTAAAGACTAAGACAACAGTTTTTAGGTGGAACAAGCCCCAGGAGGGCTCTGTTTCTTAGAGAGAATCATCAGCTTCAGCTTACTCTGTACAAACATTTTTTGGGAGGACACCATTTGTGAATTGCAAGAAATCTTGTCCCTTTAATCACATCATTAAGAAAATAAGTTGCTCGAATCTTAAGAGGAATTTTTATTTCTTATCAGAGCTAATTCTTTACATGGGAACAAAGCACTAATTTTATTATTAAAAAATTGAAGGTAATGAGCAGAAATTTGCCTTCTGTTATTATGTAGAGAGGAAGCAGCTTCCATAAAGGAATGTGCATGCACATGGCAGAAAGGCCAAGGACAGCACTGCTGAGCCTTTCTTGGTTCCGGTTCTCAGGACCACGGTGTGTAAGGAACAAGAGAAATGCCAGGCAAACATGGAGCTGTTCTGCTCTATGAGGCACCCACTGAGTTAAGGACAGAGACTCTAGATACACGTGAAATCCTCAGGCTCCAAAGCCCAGTTAAGTCCCTGAAATTTTTCAAAAATGGTAGAATCATGCATATAAAAGATCATACATATCTTCGAATAAAAATAGTTTAAAAGTAATTTGAAAAAAAACTATTACATTACACACAACTTTATTCTCTTCTTTTCCCATGGTCACAAACTCCTTAAACATGAAATGTAAAAGCAACCTAAACACTTTTGCGTCACAGTTGGGCTGAAGTTATTTCAGAGTTTTGTGTGGTTTGGCACACTTGAAGTTGGGTTTCATTGTGATTTATTTTTATGTGCACATCACATAGGTACACAGTTTCTGCACATTTTCTCTTGATTTAAGAGAGAAGGAAAATTCCTTTTTTTAAGAGAGAAGAAAAATTTTTTAATGAGAAGAAAAAAGAAATAGTAAAGAATCCTGCACAGATTGGGGGCAACTTTTAAATTTCCTGCTAACATAGGTTTATGGAGACTTGGTAGACTATGTAAATGTAAGATGATTTGTTTTTTTCTCCTTCACTGAAGTATGCAGATACGAAGATGCCTGGGCATGAAGAGCACCTCTATAATGTCTATAAAATGTAGAAGAATTTTCTTCTGGTATACCCTTGAGAGATGATTTCCCTAGAACTCCCTTCCCTTCAGAAACCACATTTGTCACTGGGAGTTGGGAAGAGGGATCTAGTCACGGCTGCTGCTGCTGACTGCTTCCTTTCTCACCCTGCAGGACAGGGCTTATCCATCCCCAATCATGCCAGATGTATGGAAGAAGGTTCTCAGATACTTGCATTGCATCTACAGTGCATTCAGAGAAACTCAATTACCTTCCTTTACCACCACTTGTTAACTTTCCTATTTCCGTGACCTGTTTTTGTGTGTGTGTGTGTGTGTGTGGCTTTTTACTGTTGTCAATCTAACCCTCGAGTACTAGAATATTGGGAAGAACTATTTTGATTAACCTCAGTAACCCTTGGGAACATGGTTTTCAGTATTTGTTCTCCATCTCCCTATTCCCCGTAGTACAGTATATTTGTCCCACTTTAGCTTAATGAACTAAAAGGGGGCTGGTGGGCAATCCCACTACTGGGCATATACCCTGAGAAAACCATAATTCAAAAAGACACATATACCACAGTGTTCATTGCAGCACTATTTACAATAGCCAAGACATGGAAGCAACCTAAGTGTCCATCGACAGATGAATGGATAAAGAAGATGTGGCACGTATATACAATGGAATATAGGGCAGGAATAAAGACGCAGACTTAGAGAACGGACTTGAGGACACAGTGAGGGGAGGGGAGGCTGGGATGAAGTGAGACAGTAGCACTGACATATATACACTACCAAATGTAAAATGGATGGCTCGTGGGAAGCTGCTGCATCGCACAGGGAGATCAGCTCGGTGCTTTGTGACCACCTAGAGGGCTGGGATAGGGAGGGTGGGAGGGAGGCTCAAGAGGGAGGGGATATGGGGATATATGTATACACATAGCTGATTCACTTTGTTGTACAGCAGAAACTAACACAACATTGTAAAGCAATTATACTCCAATGAAGATGCTAAAAAATTAAAAAAATAAAAGACAATGAAACTTGAGAAATGAAAAAAAATGGGGCTGGTGGGCAAAGGGGAGATGTGAAGCATTCACTTGCCTTGGAAGAATAAAACTATCATGCTGTCTCAGAATATGAGAACCTAGAGGTCATTGATCATTCTGAAATTTCAGCAATTTCTCAGTCTTCAGGCCTCCCATTGCAATACCTTTATCAGCAATTTTATTTAAATGAGAATTAGAATTCTTTCTTGAACTCTTCTTTGTGCAAAACTGGCAGGGAGCATTCAAACATCTATCTTGCAAGCTGTGACTATTTTCTTTGCTCTGGATTTTGTCCTGGCAGGTGGGAAGACAGTGGGTAGTGAAGATGTCTTGAATTTCCGGAGTACAGAATTAGGGATCTATTCCACTGGGTAATTCCAAAGCATCCAGAGTGATGTAGGAGCACCATTATACCTCCTAAAGTTATCAAGTTCCCTGATGTTCTCTGCAGCGTAATATGTGGTTTTCTTTTGAATGCTTCTGAGATGAAGTGGTTACATTTTATCATGGGAACTACCATATTTTATCAATTCTAAGCCATTCATATTTTCACATTTTAACTTCTCTGATATTGAAATGTGTCTTGCAATTGATGGTGCATCATAGTTTGATTGCCAGTATTTTTTTCTTCTTAGTGACACATAAGAGTAATGTTCCCTATTACAATCAAAGTCATCTTAGACTTAATGAGTTACATTACACCTCTTTAAGTGCACCTTCAAAGATCTCCTACCTTTCAAATCTAGAATTGTAATAGGAATCACAATCCTGGCCGTCTCTGTATTCTATTCTCCAAAGCAAGAACATTTGAAAGTACAATTTAAAATAAAACAAATTAACAAACACTACAAAATGTTTAGAAAACATTTAATGTTTCAATTTATTGTCATTTACTATAAGCTGTTGTTCTGAGAGATCTTTTCCTCTTAAACTCAAGTGTCCATAACAAATAAGGCCTTCATTTGCAAATGGTGAGCCATGGTAATCAAATAACTACTGCTGTATCATCAGTCTCTACTTCCAACAAAAGAATATCCTGAATTGGATTGATGCATTCGATCTGATCAATTACTGCAATAGTGAAAGTGTCTACAATTCTGAATTAACTGTGTCATGACTGATTTAGTTATACTAGAGTCAGGATATCATTAAACCTTAAAGTCATTGTTCCAAAGACAGCTTATACATTAGATTATCTTCAAATATGCACGAAGAGCTTAGTATAGCTCTCTAGTGATTTGCTAGGTTCTCTAGATATTTAATCTTTGTTCAGATTTGTGCTTGGTTTTGAATAAAGTTAGGAGAGAAGGGTATGAGACTGGAGGCATTTACTGAGTGAAACCACCCTGAATCTTTCATGGCTACTGACCAAGCAGTAATGGAAAACGTGAACCAAGAAATAAAAATCTCATCAACACAGTGAAATCTGTTCTTCTCTCTCTATATATAAACCTTATGTGTTGGCTTTGGCAGCAGTTTGAACTTTGTCATTCCAATAAAGTTCCTGAAATTCACTAGATATCACTTCTTTTTATGGGAAAACATCTGCAAGTGTATTTATTTGGTTATAAACAAAAATATGCTTTACTTTTTCAAATGACATTGCAGAAGTATTTATTTGTTATTTGCAATATGCATCATTAGCCCATCACAAAACCCTGTGAGCACATGCACATTATGAAAACATCATTCATAAGTTTAAAAATATACTAACTAGAGAGGCATATAGAGTTCTCTGTACCTTAGAACATTTCCATTGTACTTTTGAAAGAATTTTACTTGGTTGAACAGCAAACTGCTCTTAAACATTCTTTCAGGAAATTTAGTTAAAACTTTCCACTCTTAAACTTGATCCAGACCACAGTTTAAATCTTTGAAAACACACACAAACACACACACACACACACACACACACTACTGTATTTTATGTACGTAAGATGAAAAATTTTTTCCACATTTTTAACATTATTGAAATTTGATGCATCTTATAGTCAATGGCAAGACATAGTTGGGTTGGAGTGTTTTCTTTTCTTTATGGTAAAAAAGATGATGTGAAATTTTACAACCAATGCTCTCATAGATAAGATAGAGGTTGAGGAGGATGATGAGGATGAGGATGATGGTGATGGTGATGGGGATATAATAACCACTATTTATTGTTTACACTGTCTTAGGTACTGCTTGAATACCTTACATACCTTATTCAATGTTCACAAATACACCAAAAAAGCAGATAATTGTTAGATAATTTCCATAGGTGAGGAAACTTAAGGCCTGGAGAATTTGCATATAACTTGCTCTGCCACTCATTGTAAATGTTGAGGTTAGGGTTTGGATTCAGGTATGCTGATGCAAAAGCTTGATCTTTTAAGAGGGGCACAATGGACCAACTTAAAAAACACCAACTCATTCATGTCCACTTTTGTCCAAAAGCCTGCATTTGGAAAGTATCATAATTTCTGCATGGCACTCTCACAATGATAATAAAGTTAGATTAACGATGGCATCATTAGGTGCTAAAACTCATCTTTCTGTATCTTTCTGTAAAATGTCAGCCTATTCAGGCAGAAAAGCTTGTCTTCTTTCAATTTATGTTTTCTGTAGACCTTCTTTGGGTCAGGCACAGAGCTGAGTAAATACTGGAGGCAGATAATGAGGAAAGGGATTCAGTTTAAATAAAACTAAGGAGCAAGCCCTGGGTCAAAATTAAGGATCAGCAGTTCTGGGTTCTACTGCAGTGATCTGCTATCACTGTCTTGTTGTGAAATATGACATACGAGTCCTTCCCTGTGACTAGGCTTATGCATAATAAACTCTGTATTACATTTCACAATTGTGATCATAAAACGAGATTAAATAAGATAGTTTACAAAGCACAAACAGAAATAGATATATTTGGCACTATTCATTTCTAATGGACTTATTATAGGCATAATCATTGACCAGAGATCTTTTCATGCAGACATTGAGCTTCACAATAGAAGGTATATGTGGGGAAAGCAGAATTATGCTCTAATCTCAAATGAAACATTTCATAGCTCTCTATAGCCATTTCATTAGCATCATTAAATTAATATTGTCTCTACATATAGGCAAAAATCTTCAGTTCTCTGTCTCGGTCTCTCTAGATCTGTCTCTAGCCTGGTGGATAATATATTACCTTTGGTCCTAGAGGCAAACAGATTGATTTGAGTCCCAGCTTCAACACTTAATTGTGCCACCATGAGCCTGTTGCATAACCTCTCTGAGTCTCAGTTTTCTTATTTTAAAATGGGAATAGCATCTTCCATTCAAGATTTTTTAAAGGACTGAATGGCATAAAGCACTTAGAAGAGGGCCCAACACATAGTAAAGATTTAATAAATATTGACTATTATTGTCCTAATATGTTGCAACCATCCACCACTATTTTAATTCCACTGTAAATTCCACATGGACTCAGCAATTCTGATATGAAAACGCTATTCTAGGCACCATGGATGATATAGAAATAATTAAATACTGTCCATATTCTTGAAGAAATTACATGTAGTTTAATTTCTGCCAAATCAACTATTTTGCCCATTTAGTTCATCCAATTTGATGTATTACAGAAAGCAATGAACTAGCATTTTATTTTTTTAAATGTATAGGCTGTCATTATATAATGTATAAAACCAACTTGGTCTAAGTAATTGTTCTGGATGAACCCTAGACATTATCCCTTTCTCTAGATGAGTCATCATGTTTATATCAGCAATTTATCTCTGCAACACTGATTGAAAGCTCAATTTCATTTCTTCTATTCTTACATGAAGGCAGCTATTTCTGAGCCTTTAGGAATCGTCTTTGTTTCATCTACTTGTCATTGCCTTCCAGATGGCTTTGCCAGACTAAATTCCCATGTCTGCTCTATTGCTGCCCATCTTGGACATCTCTCCAAATTTTTCCTGAAGATTTATCCTGAGCACCCTAAGTTGACTTCTTTTTATTCTTGTACCCACACCATCTTCATCTTTGGAGGCCAGTTAAGATCAAAGACTTTAGAACCAGACTCCCTGAATTCAAATCCTAACCAGTTGTTTGAACTTAGGTGAGTTACTTCTTTTTGCTTCAGTTTCCTCATCTATAAAACAGAGTTCTTAACCCTAGTACCTACCATAGAGGGTCGTTAGGGCAATTAAATGAGTTAATATGTGTAAAGTGCTTAGAATAGTGTTTGACACATAGTAAATGCTATATAAATGTTTACCATTATTATTACTGCTTGTTTGTGGTCACTCACCCTGGGTTCTTGATACTGTCAGGTACCTTTGTAATTTTACCATTCCAATATATTAGAATGGTAAAATTAATGGTAAAAATAATGGGTGATGTGAAGTAAGAACTAATCAGCGAGGGAACAAATGTAGAACACAGATCTACGTTAAAAGTGATAAAGCTACGATGAGCTGGGAAAGTAATGGAAGGTTAGACAGGACAATATTTCCAGTAGATGGAAATGAAAAGTCTCAAAAATCTGAGAACAGGTAGCTAGAAAGATGAACTGGAAAACATAGCTGGAAAGGTATCAGTAATCGGCATGGTGATGGTAATTTTCCTAGAGTGATGCATTAAGATATTTCAAAGAATTGAGGATTAATTAGGATGAAAGGCAGGAGTAGGAGTTTGGGACAAAAAAGAAGTGAGAAAGAGCTTAAGCCACATTGCTCAGGAGATTGCCAATAGGGAAGATGAGCTTTCCTATTGCTTCTCTAAAAAAAAGTGGGGGTGACAGATGAGGTAAGAGAAATAAAAGAGAGACAGGAGCAAAAGGTAATGGAGAGGCTACCGGATGGGAGTCAAGACACCAGGCTTTCCTTGTCCTAGCTCTCGGAAGGACCGGGGGTGTGACCTTAGGCTTGTCTCTTAATGTTACTGGGCTAGATATACTTAAGGTCCTAAAGTCCTTTTCACCTCTAAATCCTGATGATGATACATGCTGAGATGAAGGTTGGTAGGGAAAAGTTATAAAGGTCAAATAACTTTTGCTCTTAGGAAAATAAAAGTCAAGGTCATCACCATGAACCAATATCACAGTCAGGCACATGGATGAATTTCATATGCTGAGTGAAAGAAGCCAGATGCATAAACCTCATACTACATGCTTTAGATTATATAGGTTCAAAAACAGGCAAAACTGATCTTCTGTGTTAGAGGTTAAAAGAATTATTACCTTCTGGAGATGGTATTGACTTGGAGGGAACATTTTGGGGTGCTAAAATGCTCTCTGTGTTGATATAGGTAGGGATTTCACAGGTGTGCCTGTAGGTAGGTAAAAGGGATAGAGCTGTACTCTTAAGATTTGTGCACTTTACTATTATAAGTTGTACCTCAGTTACAACAAAAAATAAGTGAAGGTTCTACCTTTTCTTAAAAAAAGGGAAAATATATGCTCAAAATGAAAAGTAAGATGAGAAGTTGAGGGCCCTGGTGCAAGGCAGTTTCTATGGGGATGGTTCCTAGGTTACAGAGAGATGAATTACTGGATTGTATCATAGGTACATAGATACATTAACTGCTTTCTGTGGTAAATAGTTACTATTACTGAACCACACTTCATTTGTACTAATTTTACAAATGTGTTCCATATGCACTCATGATATATAATAATAATATGTATAATATAACACATAAATATATAATAATGATAATATATGCGTATATAGGTATTATGTATATGTGTGTGTGTATATATATATATATATATATTTATTTATGGATAAATATATTAGAACAATAATCTTCAAAGAGTTCTAAGCCTGATGCTTCATGGAAGATGCTCAAGGTCACTCTGTAGGATGAAGGGAAGGTGACCCAGCAGTCTGAACTCCCTGCCCCTTAATGGCCAGTACAGTTCTACTTTAATCTGTTTTATAAATCATGGTTTGGCCATAAGAGTAAATTTGTAAACAGATTCCACTGCTAAAAATGTTTGAAAATACTGTAGGGAGTTACACATAAGATATACATAGATTACCTGCGATTTAAAATTTCATTTAAAAAAAAAAAAAACATAGGACCATCAGGAATTTTGATTGAAGCCCTACTAGAAACTCTGAGAATCAGAAAATTCAAAGTATACTTTCCTCTTCAAGCTAAAGGCCCTATGCTTGCTTTGGGGTGTTGGAAATATGAACAGGTAAAGTCCTTATCCTTAAGTAGTTTAAAAGCCATGGCAAAAGGCCCCTCAAATCAAGCCGCAGTGCTTCTGATCTCCTAAGACTAAAGATTCTGGATGAAAGAAGTGTGGCATTTTTTTTCTGTTTTGTCTGTCTGTCCTGACTTCTCATTGCCTGATAAAGGAAAAGTTTTAACTCTCCGGTCTGCCAGGAGAATTTCGCCCCTTTGTTGAGTTTCTAGAGCAGCGTGCATGTAAAGAGACCTGATAGGACAATGTGATTTTATGAGATTTTTATGGAGTGATCGTCATACTCTAGTTCCTTATTTATTCAGTTGCGGGGGAGGAGGAAGGAGGCACCCATGATGATCACTGTTATTATTGTAATTCTAACCACATATCCCACCAACTGGAGTTTCCTGTTTTCACCACCTTTGACAGCACCTCTGCCTCCCCACCCTGCAGGTTCATTCTTCTCTTCATCTGTTCAATTGACACTTATGACACTCATCAAGCATTTGTTTTCATACCTCTCCGGATTTAAATATTGCTCATTGTTTCTTTTGCTTACTCAGAACTCATGTCCATCATCAGCATGGTAACTGCCTGTAATATGCTAGACTTTATCCTTAGTAAGTTTCCTTTTCCAGGGACCTACTGGATATTTAAAAGCTCCTAATCACGAAAGTTGGCAAAGACTTTTATTGTAGTGTGTGTGTGTGTGTGTGTGTGTGTGTGTGTGTGTGTGTGTGTATGTGAGAGAGAGAGAGAGAGAGAGAGAGAGAGAGGGTCAAATTGCCTTCTAAATTACCTATCTACCTTGATGAATGAAGCTATCCACCTTGTACATATATTCCTTCTCATGTATCTTGGCATCTTTATGTACAAAAACTGCTCCAATTAAAATAAATGGATTTAAAATATTCTAAAATTGTAAAATTGTTTCAGTTGCAACATTTTATTTGCCATTAAAAATTCCCAATGTGTCTGTGCTGATGGAGCCCCTCTTTGGCCATCATCTTATTATTTTAAGCATCTCTGTATTTTGTGTTTAAGTTTTTGCTCATAGATTTGATGCTGGCTAACCAAAATCAGGGAAAAAAAATCTCTACTTTGTACTTTCATACCACGATTTATTTTTCAAAAGGTGAACATGTTTTTAATCTGTGATGGTATAATTTATGTTCTAACAAGCATGAAGTTTTAGAGGATCAGATTAGTGAAGCGTAGAGCAGTTGGAACAGCAGATCACATTCCTGGACTTCCCACACAAATGTTTCCATGCACTTTGGTCCATTCCAAAACCTCAGATTTCCTATAACCTCACGAGGAGCCTCCAGCCGCTATTCTCTCCTGATAAGCTCCAGATATATTTATTTTACCGGCTCACCTTCTCCATAAAATGGAATTAGAAGGAAACAAGGGGCTCTTGGCTTTTACAATTTATTATCCTTCAGAGAATTAATGTTTGTACTTTTGAGCCACAGAAACCTTTGTTCAGACAAAACATTATACTAAAGCCAAGGGTGGAAAACAGATGAAAGTTTAGTTGCTCCAGGTGAATTAGGGAGGGGGCCCAAAGCCCTGGCAGCTGGCCCCATTCCCATCCAACAGAGGCTCCAGAAGAGCTCTCCTGAGCAGTATAGAATCTATAGACTCTGTTGACTGAGAGCAGTGGTTCTCAATCCTGTTTGCCTGTTAGATCATCTGAGGAACTTGTTAAAAATATCCTTGCTCAGAACCCACCCCCAGATATTGTGATCCAACTGATACGGGTTAGGACATAGACAAGTGTTTTGTGTTTTTTTGTTCTGTTTTTTTTCAGGGCCCCAGAGGTTGTAAAATGCAGCCGTGGTTAAAACTACTGCTTCAGAGCCGTGCTGCTCAAATGTGAGTGTGTATCAGCACCACTTCGGAGCTTGCTCAAACACAGCTGTCTGGACCCCACCCCCAGAGTTTCCCATTGGGTAGGTCCGGACTGGGGCCTGAACATTTGCATTTCTACAAGACCCCAGGGGATGCTGGTGTTGCTGATCTGGGGAATTCATTGAGAACAACTGCTTTGAAGAAATGATAAAATCAGCCAGGATTATATCACTTCTGCTAGGAACCGGGGGTAAAGTCAACTTCCATTGGGCTTGCTCTCCTCTACCCTTTTTGGAAATATAAATCTTATGTCCAGAAGTGCCTATCATATAAGGTACCAATTATTTTGGGCAGGCATATGGGGTCTGGGGTTGTGATTCTCTTTCTCCCTCAGTGAAGCCTCTGCCCCCAAATGTATTTTACAGAACAAGGAATTATACTGGAACCAATTTTCCAAACTATAAGGACATTGAGGCAATAGATTGAAAAGAAGACTTATTTTAAAATTAAGAAATAAACACATATGATAGAATCTGCACAGAGTGAATCATGGGAGTCCGTGCGTCACATTGGGCAACCCAGAGCAGATGAAGACCTGCGTTTGCCTTTGAGGAAATTAACCAAATCAGCACTAGGCTTTCCGCTTCCCATTGTTATCTCTTCCCATGCCCTTCTATTACTTTCCAGACAGATGAGGTCTAGGGAGAAGAGCAATAAAATATCTACTTCATGCTAACCATTTGGGGGCAACCAGATTTGGAAAAAGGCATTAATAAATATGAAAGGTTAAACAGTTTTGGACTCGAGTATACTTCCTTCCAGAATATCACCTTGGATGCGTGACAAGCTTAGTCACTTAGAATCATAAAGCAGATAAACTCTAGCTGTGTGTCTACAAGCCATCTCCTTGAACTGGGAGGACGGGTGATTACAGAACCTAGGTACTGAATCCTGTCAAAAACACAGGTGTAACAAGGCAGGAGACAGTGAAAAGTGTCCATCGTATGAGCCCCCTCATTGCCTGCAGTGTGTGCACTAACAGAGGCAAGAGCTTGGAGACAGGCTGGTTGGCATGGGATGATTGATGTTGACTGTTAAGGGTGGAATTATGTCTTCCCAAAATTCATATATTGAAGTCCTAACCATCAGTACCACAGAATGCAACTAAATTTGGAAATAGGGTCATTGCAGATGTAATTAGTTATGATGAGGTCCTTGGGTGGGCCCAAATCCGATATGACTAGTGTCCTTATTAAAGGGGGAAATCTGCACACTGAAACGCATACACCCAGGGAGAATGCCATGTGAAGATGAAGGCAAGGATAGAGGTGATGCTTCCACAAGCTAAGGAACCAACTCTGCTGACACCTTGATCTCAGACTTCTAGCCTCCAGAACTATGAGACGGTAAATTTCTATTGTTTGAGCCACGTGGTCTGTAGTATTTTGTTACGGCAGCTCTAGCAAACCAATACACTGAGCCCGATAACCATGTCAGATAAGCGTGCAGTGAGGGAAGCCCCACGTGACCCCTCCTAGGGAACTGAAGCCAGCATGTCATGAGGGAGCCAACATTAGATGAGGCACAGAGGCCAGTCACGACTGCACGGAGAAGAAGCAATACCCATCAGGGATAGGTCCATGCAGCAGCCAGTAAAGAAATGAGACAATAATAAACATCTGCCCTTTTCCTTCAATCTGCTTGTCCCGATCAAGGTTGCTGGGTCTTGAAAAGGGCATGGGAAAGAGTCGTTGTAGCCAGCCATATAACCTGCCCTCCACCCTGGGCAGTCAGAGCCTGGTTCAAGGCTGCTGGGTGTGAGGACAGTGGGGAAGTAAGAGGTGAGATTTAAATTACTTGGGATGGAAATTTAAACAGATTTAAATTTTAATAATCTGAAGGGAGAGAAAAGTCATATTGCTGAAGGATGGGAAAGGGACAGTTACAATAGCACTGAAAAGTTGTGACCAGAGAAAAATTAAAGGGTTTCATGATTATGCCCCACTGAGACTTATACTGACTGGAACTTGTCAAAAACTGGAGGCAATAAAAGCCATAATTACAACACCAGTAATAATATCCAGCTAATATTTCTTTTGCACTTAAAATTATATTCTGGGCTAAGTGATTTGCATGCATTATACTCACTAATTCCTACAGAGCCCCAGTGAGGGAGGGGATAAAATATTACATATTAGGAAATTGAGTTTCAAAGAGGATAACTTGTGTAAGGCCACTCAGCTGACAAGGGTTAAGAGCCAGGGTTTGAACCTCTGTGGAGGAGACCCACAATTGCCTGAGCTCCCCCATGGCCCAATAGGGCCCCTACATGCTTTGTTTCTAAACTTCAATGCATCTGTCTCCCACCCAAGAATGGGCTCTTCTCGGGCCTTCTAGGGAGTGCTCAGTCAGGTATGTCATAGCAACTGCCTATGACATGCAACTAAGAGATATGGCTGCTATAAATGAAAACAGTCTTTAGATGCTGAGATGGTCTTCAGTCTCCCTCAGAGTTTCTGAAAGCAAGCGCTCAACTATACTATTTCATCTGAAAACAAAATCATAATCCTCATTCCAAGGACCAAGGCATCAACCCACCTTGATTCTGGTTAATATGGCCTTTGTCACGACTCAACACTTCATAAAAGAATGTTAGGTTGATGGGAAGGATACAATTGTCACCCATGTTAAGCAAAATAAGTCAGAATATAACATTATGCGTATACCAGAGTTCCAATCAATCCCAAGAGAAAAAAATAAATTAGAACATTAACAATGGTTATTCCTGGCTGATAATACAGTGAGCAATTTACTTTTTATTTTTTATCCCTCTGAATGTTCCAGTTTCCTTACAATGAACGTGTACTTTTAACCAGAAAAATAGATTGCCGCCAGGTACCGTAGGCCCTGCCAAATGCCTCAGCACAGCAAAACAGTTACCTCCCTGAATTTCGGTGGCTAGATAGGAAAACATTTCCTGGTCTCATCAATATTATTGTAATACATTTTATCCTTAACAATTACATTTCTGCCCTTTTCCATCATTTTCAAAACATTTTATCTCCTTTGTCTCTGTTTTTATTAGTGTGGGCATATAGTATATTATGATTGAAAGTACTAAAGGAGATTTGTGGCTTTGATTTCATTTTTGGTGAACCAGCAAAAACAAAATTGATGATTTTTCCTTATGCATAAAGTATCTTTTGTCGTGCAATTGGTTTTAAAGTATTCTCAAGTTCCACTCCAAGCCCCACCCGTGTGTTGAAATTTATGAGAAAAGGAATTATCTGAAAGCTCTGAATAGAATAAAATTACTGAGAAAAAAGGCATTTGCTGAACATCTAGTCCAACTTTCTCTACAATTGAGAGAATAAACGCCAGAAGGACTCGTCCATAGTCATTCAACCAGCAAACCTCAGAGCCCAGGCTAGAAATCCAGTCAGATCAGGCATAAATGAGGGGCCCACTAGGTACTGTAGTAGATAATAGTCATGTAACTAGGTGAAATCTTATTTTATCAGCTGGTATCAAGGGTCTTCCTAAGGAAGAAATTGTTTGCCTTAGGAAAATGCCTTGGAAACCTGCTTGAGGCTAAGGCTGAAGCCTTAAGGCAATAGTGGTGAGGAGAGGGAACCACCCTACTCCGTGTAAGAAATGAGCATGGTTTAAGTGTGGGAGCTGGAGCCCATTCGGTTGAAAGGGCCAAAGGCATTTTAAGAAAAGAGATGTCTAATATTTGATTTTACGTTGTTCCAACAGTGGAACAACTATAAGCTGCAGAGTGAACAAAAAGTTTACTCGAATCAGGAAATCATAGAGGGGAAATATCAACCACTGATTAATTACAGAAGTATGGGGGAGGACATTGAGTTTCCCTTGGGGCAAATAATGGAGTTTTTATACAGTCATCTCTACATTTTTGGGTACAAGGTGTCCCCAGGGACCTCATGAGATATGTGGTATAATAGCTATCAGCGGTCATACAGTCTTTTAGGCGCCAGGCACTGCCATAGCAACTTTTCATATATTATTTGTAATACTTAGGAAATCTCTACAAAGAAGTTGTTATTAGCCCTTATTTTTAGATTAGGACACACAGGCTTGGAGAAGTAAGGGGTTAGATGCAAATGTTGCCTCCTCCATGTACTAGCAGGGTGATCTTGAGCAGGTCACGTAATCTCTGAGCATCTGTTTTCTCATCTATGTAATGGGGAGAATAAGTATGTGAAGACTTAACATGTAACCTACTATGCCAATCACCTAGCACAGTGTCTTAAATATAAAGGATGCTCAATAAATGCATTCTTAAATGGAAATTAGGACAAACTAAACATAAGTTTGGAGATATTCCTTAAAATTGAATGAGGCATAGTTAAGGGAAGTAAAATATGATACGTTCTCTATCCGTTCTTATTCACCTGATTGATGAAGAAGTTAACTAAAATAGCCCATTGTGACCTGACACCGACACGTTTTCTTCCGTTTCTAAAACTTAATTTGATATAGACTGGGATTACAAAAAGCTTCACTATATTTCTCACTTTTTACTTGCCTCTCTTGTTTCTCTTACTTTCGTTCTCCTTTCCTCTTCTTCCTTAAAAAAATTTTGACATTAGACAATGGTTTTAAATAAAATGAATATTATCTCATAACTCAAAGCAGGTGCCCTGGACTGTAGCCCTTGCAGAGGGATATGAGATTCATATTCTTTACAGCTTGAATGTAAGGTCCCTGAAAGTGGAGATATTGGTTTTGTGCACTCAAGTGTGTAGGACGGGGCCTGACATGCAGGAGACCATCAAACTGTATTTATGGAATGAGTCAAAAGGTTTCCAAAAAATTCAGTTTATCAATTCTTCTTAGATTTTTATGCCTTGGAATTGTACTGCTGGTAGTGTTTGGGGGTCTAAAAGAAATTTTTGCTGGTGGGGCCTATAAGTGGTTTGTAGTAGAGCCTCCGTGGATGATGGGAAGGCAGGATGCTCCTCCAAAGAACTGGGGATGGAGAGAAGACACTGCCTGCTCCAGGACTGGTCCCACACACAGGCAGTGGGCGTCACGATCTCTAAGGTATTAGTGGCCAATTGTAGCCCTGTTTCCTGGATGAGGAAACTGCGGTGTAGCAAAGACGTTATAAAACTAAGTGCAGAAGTCCTTACACCATTAGTGGTTTTCAGATCTGTTGACCACCATGACCCTGTTTATTTCAAAACAATTGCTTGAACTGTCAGACATTTAATAGCCCGGCTACTTTATCTGTTCATGGGAAAGTACAAAACCATAGGCAGAGTACTGATTTTCCTCTTTTCTTCTTCCCTACCCTGCTCTCCTCCCGTGATTTTTTTTTTTCTTTTTTAGTGAACTGGTAATTCTCCCCAGAGACTAACTTAACTTCATAGATTTCTAAATTAGAAGGGTTTACTGAAGACTTTCTCTAAAGTCTCCGCACAGGCTAGCTGTAGCACTCTGCCAACAAGAATTTGCATTTGGTGTCATTAATGGGGAATGCTTAAGAACTTGGCAATCCCAACATCTCTGCTGTCTGCACTGTTAAAATTTAAAGAGCCCTCACTGCTGCTTTTGCAGCCCCTGCAACTAGACAGCCAGACGTTGAACTCTGACTTTCCTACTTCCTCCGCTCACTTAGGAGAAAGAAATGCTGTTCCCAGAATGGCTTCCTCAGAGAAGTCAATTGTCTTGGTAACTAAAAGCCCAACATGCCTCAATCACTCCCGTGTAGCTTTTAATGGAGGTAGGCTGGGGGGGGGGGGGGTCTATGGCTCCTAGAAATCTCTGCACCAGTAAGAAGTCTTTGGACAAAGAACATCCAATGCCATTGTTAAGAGGTGCAATAGAAAAACTGGAGTTTTTAAGGACTTGGTCAGGCAGCTACTGAGACTTTCCCACAGCCCCCATCAGAAGATCCTTGGATTATCACTGGAGTCAACCAGTCTCTCATAGATGATCTCTGGGGACTAGAAAGCTAAAAATACATCCCTAAGAAACTGATATTTTGTAGAGAACAGACAAGAAGATCCGCAAAGTTTGCCATATAAACATCTGTGAGATTAATAATGAATTTTAGAAACTATACACATAGAGATGATTTTACAAGGATTTGTAGGTAAGAAATAAAGCATATCAACTTCTAAGTCAAATCTCCTCCAAATCTTTTTCTCTTTTCTCTTCTCTGGTTTTCATCAATCGGTTGAGGTCACACAGCTGTGATTCAGACTCTGGTGACAGATGAATCAGAGATGGCACAGGGGTCCAGAATTCTTGGCCAGCCTTACAACAGATTGTTCATCTATCAACCAGAAACGATGCAGTGCTCTGATTCAGCTATGGTGGCCCCAAATGTGGGCTAGGCTATTTTGGAATTATTCCTATTACTTAGGAAGAGCCCTTTATCTTCTTTCTGCTTCTCCACTTAACACTTAATTGAAAAAAAAAAAAACAATAATAGGAGAAGTGTCCTTAGTTCTTTAAGTGTTCCTCCAAATGCCTGAGTGGTACCATGTTATTTTCTATTACGTAGCTCTGCATATGAAATACTTCTCTCTGTTCAGGTTGAAAAAATAAGATCTGATGTACCCAGGGGAAAAAAAGTAAAATTGATGGTACAAATTATTGTTTTCCTGAGCCCCAACTTTAGACACAGATTTCCTGATTGGCCATGTATTAGGTCCCTCAATGGGTATCTCTCAAGGAGGCCTCCAATCAAGTTAATTTTAATTTACCTTCACTTAAAAAAAAATTATTGGTTAAGAGCTTGGATTTTAGAGTCTTACTGGTCTAGAGTCCACTAATAGTTGAACCACTTATTTGTTAGAAATAGTTGTGCCTTAGAAAAGTTGCGTAACTTCGAAGACTCACTTTCCTCGTCTCTAAAAGGAAGAGAATAATATTTTACAGGTTGGTGAAGAGAAATAAATGAGATAACATGTATCAAATGCTTAGTCCCCAAGCTAAATGGCGGCAGGTTTAACAGTATGATGTTAGGGGCCTAGGGCTTGATTTAGAAAATGAGACTCACAGCTGAGACTAAAGAAAGCAGTGCTCCATATTCAATGTTTAGAGAAGCATTATTTGTAGAGGACTGACACCTCCCATCCAGCTATTAGGAGAAGCTGGCCCACTTCTGAATGGAGGCCAGGGCGGGCGACAGGGGAGGAGCTGGAAGTGGCAGCTGTGCTTTATGGGAGTGCAATGCTGTTGAGGAAAAGCCACTCCCTCATCTCACTTCCTTGTGGAAGAGAGGACAGGATTGCTTCCTCTCGTTGAAGTCAATTGAGAGGGGCTTCCAGATTTGGGGGAGCTGTAATATCACACCCCACAGGCCTTCTGTTTAGACAACAGCTTGGTTACCTTCATTTGGCTTCTAGTGTAGGGGTAACAGTATTGCAGAGAGACACAGAGATTTCCAAGGAGTGTGGAAGAGGGGTTCTATAGGAGCCACATACCCTGAATGGGAAGGAGGAGCTCATGGGGCAAATGAAAACAGAGGGCTACCGATGCTGTCAGATCACAGGGAGAACTGGGGTCCCCTGGAGGAAGTGGGAGAGTTTCCCAAGGAACTAGCAATGAATGCTTGGAGAGAAGATGGCTTTGACTAGAATGTGAGAGTGAAGCTCTAAAATGAATGATTGAATCATAAGAACACAATAAAGCCATTTAAATAACTGTCCATGAAATTGGACAGATCTATTACTGGAATTTCTTACTCAGGGGGAAAAGGAAAGCTTGCTATATTCAACTTATATCATCTTGGAGCCAGTAAACAGAAGGTGAAACATTTTAAACATTTGTGAGGGCCAAAGAGGATCCATCTAAAAAACGGGTATCTGCCTTCTGATTTTGTGATGTATATTTTCTTTACTTCATGTAATTTCTGTAGTCTTAGACCAGTGTTTCTCAACATTAAAAAATTTTTTTGTCCCCATAGAAGGCCTTTTTAGTTTTTTTTCCCTCAATTGTCCCTTCCTTACGCAATCTGAATACCCAGCTATACTGTGTATCTTTTTATGTACTCTCTGTATGCCCGTGTTTTATACATAACAAGAGTAAGATTTTGTCACCCCTTTGGGGGCAATATTGCCTCTGTTGAGAATGCATCTATTAAATAGAAGGCAAGCTCCTAGCCAGAATGGCCCTGAGTTTCCTTATCTCTAAAATTAAGAATTCAATTCAATTCAATAAACATTTCTCACGCTCTAGACATTGTTCCAGGACCTGGGATACAAAGATGAAAGAGACATGGCTACTATTTTTAAAGACATGGTTGCTGTGTGTTCTGCACAGAGCATTTCCAGTATGTAATATCTGTGCCTTCTAAAGCAAGATCTATGATGGGCATGGTAGTTTTCATTGGATGGTGACTTTATGGGCTTTTAAACATTTTGTTCTTTTCTGTTTAAAAATTTTTTTTATTCTAAAATACAACTTTTAAAGTTTATTTTTGGTTGAAGAAGCCTTCTCAAAATGTTAGGATTGGAAGGACCCTAGAGATCATCTACCTCATCCGAACTTCTTGGGTCCTCAGACACATATGGAAATGTTATTGCTGCTGGCTACTTCATTGGCTGTAATTATTTACCTGGTGCCACGGTTTCAGTCCCAACTCTGTGGCCAATGAACTAAGTGACCATGGTTGAATTATTGACCGTTTCTGGGTCTTAGGATACTGATCTATAAAATTTAGAGGAGGAACTAGAGAACTTCCCAAAGCTTCTTTCAAGAAGAACATTGTAAGAGCCTAAGATTTTTTTTGTACGTGCATGACGAAGTTGTGCCAGTATTCAAAGACAACGCAAACCTGAATATAGCATATTATTTAATTAGATAGTACAATCCCTTCACTTTAGGAATGAAAACTACAAGTAAGCCAGTATGTTAGCCAACAGGACTGAGTCTTCATTTCATTCTTCACATATTTTCCTAGATCAGCTGAAACCATTATCTTAATTCTGTCAGTATTTTGGGACGCTTTCTTTTTCTACCTTCAAAAAGCACAATTGAAGTTCTACCTGGATTGATTTCTTAATTATGTTTGAACTTTGATTTTGAATATACTGCCTAACATTTTAATTCCAAATTTAATGATTGGACATTTACACTATTAACAACATTGAACTGAGTTGCCATTATTGGAAGATTACTGGCAATAACTTGTTCTGCTCCCTTCTGGATCTCATTTACCTCTGTGATACTCCTTAACATCTTCTTTTTGCCTATAGGACTCAGGCCAAGACTGCCTAATTCTTTGTCATGGTTTAGCACTGAATCATTCTGATTATTCTCTGATGTGTGTTCTTAGACTCAGAATGTCCTCCTATAGCATTCTAGGCAGAAGTGCACACAGCTGCATTCCCTAGTGAAATTTCATGGGTACTTTATGTGGTGCCAAAATAACATCATCACCATAAGATATGCTTCATAATAATCTTACTTGCTTTTCTTTCTCAGCCGTCAAAGATCATACAGATGGTTTGGTGAAAAGTCCACATTGACTCCCATAGAGTACCCGTCGCATTTCTACTTGATAATAATCTTAAACTTTTATTCCTAATCATTTTTAAAAAATTAAAACAGCTTTGTTTTGAGAAGTGGGATACAAACAATTTTCTCCAGTTGAGAGGATGGTAGCCCTTTCCTGGGAGGTGGGAAGAAAAGACTCATCACAGCCCACGTATTTTCTGTGGATTTAATGCTGGTCTAGGCAACTGTGGGGAATGGAAGAGAAAGCTGACAGCATCATCAAGGGAAAACCAATGTCCTAAGACGGTGCTGTCCAATAGAACTTTCTGTGATGATGGAAGTGTTCTATCTGGACTATAAAATACAGCAGCTATTGAGTGCTTAAAATGTGACTATTGCGATTGAGGAAATGAGTTTTAAGTTTATTGAATTTGTATTCATTTAAATTCAAAGAGCCACATGTGGCTAGTGGCTACTGTATTCACAACACAGTCCCAGGAAGTAATGTGACCAGAACTGGGACCCAGAGACTGGTTAAAAGTTGAAGATATATCTCTGACCTGCCATTTAATAAATCTGTTCCTGGAGGATATTTTACCTCACCTTTATAATGTAGGGACAATCATTGTACCTTCTTCTTAGAACTTTTGGGGCGAGTAAAATAGATAACCCTTGCAAAACACTTGGCATGGTGCCTTTGACATTACACTTGTTATACATATTAGGTATTATTTTTTAAGAGATTTGATTTAAAAAAAGAGATATGATTTAGACACTGAATCAGGATGCTGAAACAATGTATTCAAAACCTAAGGTGGGAGTCCTCCTTTTTTCTCTCTAAAGAACACCTATACAGTTTTACAAGAATTGAGGCGGTAGAAAAATCCTTCTGAGCGAACCTTGGGAATCGGGGACCTAAGCTTCCTTAAGTTAATATTATTTCCTCTGAACACTCTTTGCTTCTTCTCAACATTTTCCTTTCTTCCTATTTCATTTTGTGTTATCATTAAAAATTTAAGAATGTGGAAATTCTCCATAGAACGCTTAGTTGGCCATGATCGAATTACTTCTGGTTTTAACTTCATGTTCCCTGTAAGGCATTTGTGGAGATGATTAGACTTTTGTGGTGAAATCATCAAAGGTCAGTTTCATGAATAATAACCCCCTCCGTGGGTCCATTTTGGTAAGAGCTGGTGTTTGTACCCCTTGATTTGTGCCCTCAATTCTTTCCAGCCTTACCAAAGGATTAGAGCAATCACTGAGTGTTCAGGTGTATGAATAGGGATGGTCTTAGAATGGTGTGACCAGTTGGGAAGGAAAAATTTACTTCCTTACTGACCAGCATGAGTCAGCTATCTGATGCTTTCCAATATGCCCTATAAAATTTCATAGACCTTGCCTTTGGAAGCAACATGGGAATTTAAGATGCATTTAAGTAACAGTGAATTGTTATTGAACGTCAGTGACAGCTCTTCCAGCGTCTGTGTTAATGGCAGTTAAATTCATAATCAGTGATATGACAATCAATACCTCATGTTGACCCAATATACATTATTTTTTTCCTCTTAAGAGACAGAAAAATAAGAAACGGCTTTCTCAGCTCAGTTGGATCTATCATCATTTATGACAGAATCATTTGTAATAGATACATTAATTATTCATGTAAAATAGCTCTTATAAAGTAAATTTAAGCATCTATGGAAAAAATTAATATTAGTTTCTTAAATCCATTTTTCCCACAATACAATGGTTTGATTTAAACCAGTGACTAAATTAATGAATGAATACTTACAAATTTATTATGAGTTTTGTTGTGACTTTTCCATCTATATATAAATTGAAAGAAGCAATAAGAGTTTCAGTATTATTAAGTGGATTTTGCCAGTAACCTAATCTTGGAGAAATTCCATTGAGTATAATTCCAGACTGACAATTTTCCCAATACATACTGTATATTACTTATTTTCCTAACCTCTTGCATTGTCTCTTGTCTGTTTTTACATTTTTGTTGTATTTGTTATACGTGTGGGAAAAAAAAATAAACTATGCCAAATTGGGATTACGAAAAAAATAAAATAATATAAGAAACGGCTTTCTCCTTATCCTATGCTTCCGTTTTGCTTTTCATTTCTGCATGCTGTCAATGTTAATGGAAAAGGATGTTTGGGCTTTTCTCCACCTTTCTTCCAGAATTAAAGCTGACTTCTTTATTCTGCACCCTGCTCCAAATTGTACAGGGTTTGATAGCTACTACGGTTGTGCACATCTCCTTTTAGGAACATCTGAATGGATGTGTCCCAGCCCCTCATTTGGCGCTGAGTGTTCCCAAAGCCCAGCTATGCTTTTGTTAAATCTAAACACATAAGCAAGGGTGCTGGAGTACCATGAACAATAAAAAAAATAAAACCTGTCGTGTCTGGCTGAATATGCTGTCCTTCTGCAGAAGATAATTTATAGTTTGTTTTCTTTTTCTTGCTGAACTGCCACGCTCTACCTTTTGAGCTCCTTTTTTTTTTTTTTTTTTATGGGAATGTGGGCAGTTCATACCATTCTCTATTTTCCTAATGATTGTCACTGATAATGAGAAAATGTGATCCAGATATAAATTAATTAAAGATTTTCATTAAATTTCAATCCTGGAACATTTTGATAGACGTACTACCTCGTTTTTGTTTTCATTTGTGAAACACAAGGCTTCTCGAGTCACAAGTCCTAATATTTTCCTAGGAATGAGACCACATTAAGATCTTAATTAGTCCCTTAAGCTTTACGGACATTATTTTACTTTTATGTTTGATGCCAGTTTAGCACAAAGTACTTTTGCAGTAATTTTCCTTTGGAATTCTATTTTTTATCTTTGAGGTTAGGCTTTGAGGTTTATGGAGAATGTGTACAGGGGAGGGTAACTGTTATATCAATCATATTTAATTGGTCCCTTTACTCAGAGCTTCTTGCATCCTGAAAATGAAAAGAACATTTAAACTAAAATAATAATTATTATATAAAATCATTTTTTAAAAACAATACAGACATTTGACTGTGGAATGCATGACAAAGAACTAATTTATTATTACAAGAATGCTGTTCACCTTGCTACTATTAGATGTTTAATTTTCAATCAGATGTGGTGTGTTTTCATTAAGCCATATGGACTAACTTATTTTAGTTTCACTTCTCACTTCAAAATTATTAAAATACAAGGTGGGAAAGAGGCCTTTGTCCTGTAAGATTTTTTTGTCGTTGTTCTTTTCAAGACAATTCAGACTAGTGCTGTCTTCCTGAGGCTGTCCTGATGGGATATTTATATAAATCAGTCTGACTCTATTAATACACTGTATTGATCTACAATTCATCGAATTGTTGAAAGGATATTAATGGATTCCATTAGTCCATTTTCTAATTTCCACATGTTCTGAGTACAATAAATCTTTAGTTCCTCTACTTGTAAGGAAGAGCCAATTCCAATAGAACCAGCTGAAAATAGGACAAAGTACATATCTCATAAAATTCATTAGCACAAGTAAGATCCATTCAAATATTCCTAAAGTTGCTCCTTTAGAGATATCAATTCCTTACAAAAAACTACTAATAGTAGCATATTTACAAATACAAATTTGTGAATGCAAATTTTCACAGTATCTTTGCTGTGAGTCTACGGGTTACCATCTAGGGAAGAACAGAACCCGTGCTTAGCCCCTAATCCCAGCTGACCACCGGCGCTCTTTCTTGTGATTGTTATACTGATTTCAAGGAGTGTTATCTAGGAGAGACACCTATGCAGCTAAAATGATGAGACTTACTTATCAGAATTATTACAAGCAAAAGAGAAAGTGTTTCTTGAATGACTAGCACAGTGCCTGGAACACATAATAAATACTGACTGTACAGTAGCTATTATTGTTACTGGGGCTACTTTATCACCTCTAGTCATTTAGACAATGGTGGCATGAGTTGTAAATATGTGCTTCTCATCACCCTTCTTTCAGAGTATACTCTCAGCTGTTTATCTTAAAACAATAAACAATGAGCAATCAAATATAGTCTTAAAGAACTGCAGAGCAGAACTGATAGAATCTGGGGCTAAACAATGCTTATTCTATCCATGCCAAATAAAAGTACCTGGAAACTTGTAAGGTTACAGTGTTGGACTTAGAATGTTGGACAGGCAGTGAGAGATGACCTAGTCAATGCCCTTATGATCCAGAGAAGGAATGTGATTCCAGGAAAGAGAAAGAACTTGCTGAATGTTCCAAAGCCATTGAGTTTAATAAGCCAGGGAGTATAGCTGAAATTTTTCACGTAACAAGACACACACCCTTTCCAACATATCACAGTGCTTCCAGGTTAGTAAACACTAATTTGAGAACCACAACACATTTATTTGTGTGGCTTTAGCGAATATTTATTGAGTGCCTGCCATGTGCAAAATACTATGCTTGGTGTTGTGGAAGATGTAAAGATATATAAGAGCTTGGCATTGAAAAAAACATATATATACATATATATAAACCTTCTTATATATAAACTTACGTCACATATAACACCTGAGGCTTCATATAGTCTAATCTTTATGTGGTGTAACATATAAAGAAAGAGTAGTGTTTACTGGCTCTTTGAAGAAAACTTAAATTTTAAAGATTCCTTGAAGGACTTTTAGACAGCACACCTGTACTTTAGGAACTTTTCCCCCTTTCCAAATTTCCCACTCATAGAGTCACTGAACCTCTTTACCTCTCTCTCATCCCCATGGTCCCTTACACCACCATGCTCTCCCCTCCACCACCATCTTCCCTACTGTACATGATTTTCCTGAAAAAAAAAAAAAAAAAGAGAGTAATCTTCATATCAACTGCTCTTTTCAGGGGGTAAAAACTAGCCCTCCTGTTTTTATAAACCCTTGTTAGAATGCTGGTAATTTTCTTTTTATCTTGTAGCAAACAAGTAATACTGTGTTAAAAAAACAAACAAACAAAAACGGATGACCCTTTGGCAACAGAAGATGACAGACCTTTGAAAAGGCTGGATAACTGACTATTTTATGTGTCGTTATCAAGGATGCTGTTACCAAACAACATTCTGGTCATGACCTTGATTCACAAGCTGATGATAGATGGCCACGTGATTTATAGCTGAGCTTCAGTTGCTCCTCATCCCCTACTTTCTAAAGCTTTACGATTATGCAAGCAGAGAAAGGAAGACGTGTGAATTACTAAAATATCTAATGTATTGTGGAGTGCTCAAATAGAGAACACGGTATTCTCTTTCTTTTCTTTTTTCTTTTTTTATTGAAGAATCGTTGACATATAGTGTTATATTCGTTTCAGGTGTACAAATAGTGATTTGACATTTGTAGACATTATGAATTGATCACCATGATAAGTCTAGTAATTATCTGTCACCATGCAAAGTTATTGTAATATTAATGACTATATTCCCTATGCTGTATGTTACATCCCCATGGCTTATTTATTTTATAACTGGAAGTTTGTACTTCTTAATTTCCTTCACCTATTTTGCTCAAAGCCCTAACCCCATCCCCTCTGGCGACCACCAGTTGGTTCTCTTTATCTATTAGTCTGTTTCAAACATAGTATTCTCTTAATAGTTGGCACAAAAATTTCTCTTACATGGAGAAAAAAAAATGTCTTCTTAGGAAAATTTACCGATATGCCTGTTTGGGTTAGAAGCTGTAATTCTAAAGGAACCAAATGTGAAAGATCATCTGTCCTGTAGGAGATGAGAGGAAGACTTGGTGACTTTGGAAGGCAGAGAAGACGAAGAATGGAAGAGGGAGTTCAAGGCCACTGAAAGACTGGGATCAGAGTCTCCTTATGACCCACACATTCTTGAGTCATTTTATGTCTCCCTCAAGGCCATCCCATGTTTCTTGATCAACAAAATAAATCATCTCATGCGTCATGGACCTAAGGCTTCAAGCAAGAAATTATAGTTTCTCACCCCTAAAGACCACTGACCCTAATATATGAACAAAGCTAAAATTAGATATCTGATTAGCTGTCTGCTACATTAAAGATAATGTGGATTTTACCTTATCTGTCTTTTAACCTATCAAACTAGCAAGGTGACCAAGATTCCCATTCCATTCTATTTCTTCCAGATATTTTTATTTGCTGATTCTTCTTGTTTTTAAGCTGTCTTAAAAGTTGAGTGTTAATATGTCTTTTACAGTTTTTTCGCCATCTTTTTATGGATGCTATTTCTGTGTTTTAGGTAGTAATTTCAAGCTCACCTTTCTGGATGTTTCTCATCAGTGGTTTTATGATACCTGCTGTCATTCATCTTCCCCACCCCAGTTGTGTCACAGGGCGTCCCACACTGCTTGCTGGGACTGCAAAATAAGTGTACAGGGTTCTTCTCATGTGAATGTTTATTGACATGTCGACATGCTGTATGAGCACTCCTATGGGAGGTACTGTAACTCTTTAGACCTATCACATCATACAATAAATATTTATTGAGTTGAGTTACTGAATACTTATGAAACTTATGGAGAAATTAGAAGTAAATCATCAAATAGATTCTAACCACATAACTAAAAAGTAAGCTACTACTACTCTTTGATTACTATGGGACTTATTTTAAGCAACCAGTGATTGAACATATTCGATGTGCTACGTGCTTTACATACATGAGCCCATTTAATCTTATTGATGACTATAAAAGTAAATATCATTATCATTGTTTTATGAATGTAATGTCATTTCCTGGATGTTTGAAAGGTCATAAGTACAACTAGGAGTTTGAATGTCATGTCTTTCAAACTTAATAATTTTTGCTGCCTGCCACCAGACCCTGGTCATACTCACAAGGTACAGATGGATCAATAGTCAATAGAAGTGAATCCAAAGAAAAAAATTAGTTACATTATTTCCCCTAATTTCCAAAGAAGTTAGGACTTTCTTAATCATGTTAATTATTTCTATAATTTAAAGATTATAAAAATAAGAGACTCTAAAGAGTATTTCAGGCAAATACAGAATTTGTAGATGTATAAATCTTATTAGAGTTTTCAGAGTTCAAATACATGTCTGACATTCAACTTCAGTGTGAAGCTGTGTTGTGATATTGGCTGGAACAGTGCAGAGACCACAGAACCTCTCACCACTGTCATGTGTATCACATCCTAACCCCTCCCTTCACAAAGAAAATTGAGTTTATTCTCTAGAGGTATGCAGACACAAAACTCCTATCATGTAATAGTTTACTGTTCTGTTGTACTCCAGGACTTAAATTCAAATGGTATTCAACTATATATATTCCATTTGAAAATTTAATTATGACATAGCTGCTTGCTTAAATTTGAATGAAGTCTCTCCTGAAAAGTGCCCAATTCAAGGACCTTGGCGTTAAGTACTCATGAAATCACATTTTGGAATTCTGACATTTTGTATATTAGAAGTGGGATTCCCAGTTGTATGTTGGTACTTTGGGATAATACAGCAAACAAACTCTAATAAGCATCACATTTTACTAAGAGAATGAAACACATTTGTTCTATCTTTTATTACTTGTTAATAAAAATGTGTAGAATATTTAGGCAAATATCTTTTTAAATTCAGGGTAACATTAAGGGTATAATTTCAGGAATTCCATATATTGATTAATTGTAAAATTTCTTTTTGTTCCTTTCTTTCTATCCTCCTTTTCTTCCTTCCTCCTTTTTCCCCTTTTTTTCTTGTTTCCTATGGCTCTAATCCTCTTTCTCCATTGTCACTGACGTGTGAACTTGATGGTCCATCCAAAGAGGTCCAGAAAAGTTGCAACTGAGATGATTTGAGTAGAGTTATTCTGAGAAAGACATTCCCTTACAGGTTTCTTCTGACAAAAGAAGTATATTAGTTGTAAACACAAGTTTTGTTGGGCCAGTGCTTCTTTCCAAAACTCTGTTTCACGGGCAAGTCACTATTTCAACTTCCATTAGTTGGAAGTAGTAGGAATAGTAGTTGGAAAGTAGTAGGAATAGTCTTTAATTGTTTAAACAGGTATTTCTGCTGGCATACATATATTCCCTTAAAATTTCACACAGGTTTTACTTTCATATAATTGTCGGTGTCTGCCCCACTCAAAATATTTTCAAAACTGATTGGTGGGAATAAATTCATCTTCAGAGGGACAGTGTAACGGAAATGGGTATGAAAACATTATCAGCTTCTGCTCTTCTTAATGGCAATATTTTCATGTTCTTAGAACTATTTTCACCCAGGTCTTTATCTTCAAAATTCTAAAATAAACTGCCCTACTATATTTCAAAAATCCAATATGCCATCAGTTATAAGATGTACCATCATTTTATGACAACAAGAGAGAAAAAAATGTTACCAAAGAAACTTAGGCACATATCAATTATAAGACATATCCAAATTTTAGAGACATTAAAATATGAAAGCTATATTTCTTTTTATCAGTCATTCTCTCCCCCAGGTGAAAGCAAAATCCAGAGCTTTTACTTGACTTGGTGGATCAAGCTTAATCTGAGGCAATTTAATAAACAAGTGACTGAAGTAGGAGGTATCAAAACTTAACAAGCAACTTATTTAACATGGATGAAGCTCTGCTGTGAATCAAGGAAGAAGCAGGAGGTAAGTTGCTGTCAGAACTTTCAGGATATTTAGCACATTATTCTAATTTTGGATAAATGTGTCTTGTACTATGGAAAAATGCAGTGATGTGGATCTGGAAATCCTTATAGCTATGAAGCGTTACGAATTACAATAAAATGGAAGACAGTCTTGTAAATAAAAAAAGAAACCCAAAGAAATAATTGTTTTGTGAGATACACATCTATTGCATGGATAGGATAGATAACACATTTACGAAACATTTCACGTCTGCATCAGCATGACGATATTATCTTATTTATTCTATTCGATAGTTGTTGCCTATCTGGAAACATATTTATAAGCATACCCAGCTTCCTAGTGCATAAATTATTTTGTGGAAGAAAATTAAGAACTTTCAAAATAACATAAACTTTTTGAGGTCACCAAGGTACCATTAAGTAAATTATTACCCCGCAGCCCTAGATGGTACCTAGTAGCCAGGAGGAGTTTAATGCACCTATCAAAGTGCCTAATTTACTCTCCGGGAGTAACGAGCTAGTGGACAGGTCCTGGATGATAAATTACACATTGAAATGCATTTTCCCAAGTGAATTGGGCTCAGTGTTGTCTGACTAAAATTAATGCCTCAAATTTATTTCAAACATGTGAAGGCGAAGGTCTACAAATAGTTTCAGAAGTCTAAAATGAGACCATTCCATCTATTTAAATGCAGTAAAGGGCAAGACAAATTCAGTTACAAAAATTGAAGATAAAATTGGCCAAAGCAAATGAATGAAAAGTATCCTATATGCAGTTAGGAAGGGTCGCTGAACAAGAAACACTCAGAATAAAATCTCATCTGAAAGACAGCTGTGCTTTTTGTAATCCTTGGGTGTTCCACAAAAGGTCTTCCCTGTAAGAATTTAACCTGCCCAACCTTGTACAATCTATGATACCTGCCAGGATGGCAACCCAAGGTGGTATGTCTCCAGGCCATGAATGGTGTTGTATTTACTGAATAATGTCTATTGCAAAGAAACTGTAAAGTATTTTTGCCTTTTGAAAACTTTCCTTTGTTAGCCTTTATGATCTCAGAGGGATTGCATAAATGTCTGGTATCCTACTTATTCTTGCTTTTCCTTTGGGGAATGATGAAAGAATCTGGAGTCATTTCTGAATCCTAGAGCCCTGAACTCATATGCTCCTCAATTCCAAATAGTCTCAAGCAACTAACACTTAAAAGCACACTGACTTTGTACTATCACATTTGTGCTTTCACCAATGTCTGAATATTTACTCCATTAAGTATCATATTTAAGACTAACTGGACCAAATGATATTCTACCAGACGGTACGACCATTGAGGATTGATTCCATGGCAAGTAGATTGTGCTGCTGTTGGCTGAAAACTCATGTTTTCCCCCCTGGTGTCCCACTCTGTAAGAGATTATGCATTCCCGTTCTGTTGAATTCAGAAGGTCGTGGGAGGAGCTGACATGTAGTACTTGAGCACAGAAGTGCTTCATCATTCAGCTAGTGCTTCATCCTTTGTCTTTTCTATTATAAGACCATTGATATATCACGGAGAAGCCCCTCCAGTGGCTGGGTCTCCTAAGTGAAGATACGATGCAGGAGAGCCATTGTTACCATGAGAGAACTATAGCATAAATGAGGAAAGATGTTTGTTGTTGTAAATCAGTGAGATTTGGGGGTACTTTGTTATGACGATATAATCTGTCTGACCCTCACTGGTATAGTAAACAATGCCTGGCACATTATAGCTCTTCAATAAATGTTTGTGGAATGAATCGATTTCTGGATTTTTGTAGCAAATCATTATTCACACCACTAAAACCTGAGTACGGTATATCATAACTGCCTGTGGGTGAAGTAAGGGCCGCAAAACATTATTCTCTGTAGTACTGCCCCCACCATCAGGAACAGACCCTCTAAATTTCTCCTTTGAGAATTCTGGGAAATTTCTTCCAGGCTTTTTCTTACATTTTTGTCTTCTCTCCAGCTTTTTTAGGATCATGTCTCCTTTGTTACCAATGGCAAATAGACGTGTCATTAGTTGTCACGTCAAGGCACTGCTGTTCTGTTGATGATTTTAGACAATGAAGGCATCAAGGATGAACGTGTTGACTAATGTGAGGCTACAAGTGTCATCATCTACCACGTAGGAGCCTTTGTCTTGTTACTTTCTCTTCTCATGAGCTGAAGCTTTTCACAAAATGATCCTTCTGGTTCTCATTTTTTATTTATTTTAGTAGATTACCATCCTCAGAGTTTGTCATGAGTTCCTAGGAGGTGAGCTAGAAGACCATCAGAATGACAAGCATCACGCCTTATTCAGAATCTTATCTCCTTCCAATCCTGACTCATTGTCTTTGGACTAAATTTGTATAATAATAGCTAAAATCTATTGACGGGTTATATATCAGCCACTGTTCAAAGAGCAGTTGAATCTTTATATCAATCATATGATAAGGAGACAAAAACAGAGAAGTTAAATGACTTTACCATGGTCACATAGCAAGGTTACCCAAGCTGTCTTACTTAAAAACCAGTCTATTACACTTTTCAACTATATTTCAACTCTTTTTAAAGATTTTTCACTTAGGAGGTTCCTTGTACACCAGGGAGAGCCCTGGCGACCTCATTCCACTAGTTTTCCATGTATGCGCAGTGGAAGTCCATATTCATAAAGGTATGACCCAGTGTTGGCTGTCATGTTGACAAAAATTAAGATGATGATGAACATTTCAGATATCATGATGTCATTTTTTATGGCACAATGTTTAAGGGAACATCATTATATTTATTATATTATTCAAACCGATGACATAGCTGGAAACTATGAAACTGTATTTATTTCAAAATGGGATATGTTTAAAATATTTCACCTAGGACATATTCTCATTGTTTTTTTAAAAAATTAATGATGGACTGTGGAACTTGGTTTTTTACACAAAATATTTTTCTTCAATGAAACAAGAGCAAAGCTCAGTCGGTCTGTGTGGTATACCATGTTGGAATGTGTAGACAAACATGAGTTCAAATTATAATATGGCTCTGACAATATAAATGTAAATATAAATGGCTAATCAATTCTGATCCAAACATTAATGACATACTATGCTGCAATTAACATGACCACTTCTGTTTATAATGAAGATGAAAAACACAGGAAAGTATTTATAATAAAACTCTGTATGAATAATGAGAATTTAAAATCATAAGTGTATCATATTTACAACCACTAAGAGTAACTGTACATATGTAAATACACAAAACCTGGACTAGAATAAACTGTAATCATAATCGCTGCATTAGGGTTGTGACCTTTTGGGGCAGTTAAAAATTATTTTTTCAAAATTTTTTTTACATAAAAGTAAAAAACTCATGAAAATAGAACTTAATATTTAAAAAAATTAGTCTTAACGAATTTAGTAATTATACATGAGGATGCACTTAATTGCTGAAATTCCTGTTTAGTTATGTTTATTAATGATCAAATTGTTGACTGTGTCTCATTTCTTCCAGTCACATTGCTCCCTGTCTTCCGCCCGTGAAATTCAGAGAAGGGAAGTAAGGAGTAAGGTGAGTGGAATGATTTAAAGAAATAAGATAAGCAGAGATCTTATCACGACTCCTTTGGGAATTATAAGGTAATAAAACTCCACAGAGTTGTTTTTACTGGCAAATATTCAAATACCAGCCTTTGACTTAGAGCTTCACTGGTCAAAAGTTGGCAAGGCCAGCTTCTGTGCAATGTCTGTGAGTAAAAGGCCCTAAGCTGAGTAGGGAAATTGCCAGGCTCTGCCCAATTTTATTAGGGCTGTTTTAAAGATCTAGTAACAATGATCCTAATTAGCTTCCCTTAATTCTACCCAAGGTAGTTCATAAACACAAAGGCCAAGTTCAAAATCAGAGACTTTTGAGTCTGGGGTGGGGGTGGGAGCTGAGAAATAGGTAGCACATGGGCAGCCATTCTTCTTTCTTTATCCAAGGCAGATGTGAATCATCTATCTATCATTTTCAGATATACCGGATTTCAAATCCTTTTCAGGATACCCTCTAGGAAATTCATATCAATTGATTGGAGTTATCTTATGAAATGAAGCTGTTTGACATTCCATACTTAATCCACTGTTTCTTTTCACTGAGGGAACTGAAACCCCTAATGGGAGGTAGGAAACGAATTGTAAGCAATTTCTATTTTCAAAGCACTCTGATATGCACACAGCATGTGGTCCTAAGAAAAACATTGTTAACATTCCCATTAGACAGATGAGGAAACTGAGTCTCAGAAAGGCTAAGCACATGCACCAGCTTACAGTTCTCACTAGGTACAGATGCACAACTTCAATGCAATTCTCTTGACCTCTGGTCTAGTACATTAGTATATTTTGCAACACCTCCAAGCTGCAAGGTAATATTATCCTTTCTCTGAAGAAATTAATGGGTGATATTAAAAGAATCCTTCTTGGGTCAGTGGCAACCACTCATCTTCCCATGAACCAAAAGAAAAAGACCCATAAATAATAAACCACTATGCCTACCAGCCACCTGCCACCTAAATATTAATAGTGTGTATGTTAAATACTTTTATATAACCACATTAAAGGCATTAAATAAATGTCAGGGCTTGAAAAATTACCACTTTGGGTCACCGCTGGCCACTAAATTCTACAGGCTGGCTATTAGAGCAGGATTTTTAGAAATTCCACTGTCCTGGGCTTTTCTTTCCAGGAAAAATAGTATCTTCCTGGAAGACAGAGAGAGCTGTTTGAGGCCTAAAATTTGCTAACTTCATTACTATGTATGAAGTTTGAGCCACAGTGACTCTTAACAATTTCCACTCCCTTCCCCCAACTCAAATTTTGCAATTTCTCAGCAACCTGGACAACTCAGTCTGGAACATTCTTCACAGTACAGAGCAGAATCAGGGTCTTCTGCTTGGATGGAGGAATAGGCTTTTACCATCAATGATTCAAATATTTGTTCCCTTCTCCAGCTCCTTCTGGGAAAACTCACTTCCCAAGAGGGAAGTTTTTGTGATTAGGAAATTTTTCAACTTCTCTCTTGGGTAAATCATATTGTGAATTATTCTGTTGAATTCCTTTCCATTTGTTTTCTATTTACTTCTTGTGTCATTCCCTCTAGGTCTCATCCATCACTTCTGTATAGTAAATTCTAATCTGTTTTCAAAATAAATACACAACTGACAAAACAAATATTAAGAGGAAGTGAGGAATGAAAAAGAATCCAGTTAATCTTGATTGTGTATTTAATGCTTATTTAAGAACTATGTCTTTCTCCACATCTCTACCCCCTCATCAACATATTATCTGCCATCTGTAAAAACAAAGGTAACAGATACATTTTTTTTTCTTGTTAATTTCAAGCAAGATGTAGAAAATGCCATCTACACGCTCCTGGATCTCGACCAATTTCCAAATCTCTACATCTGTTCTCAGAAACTTCTGCTGCCCTGTCTCTATAATTCCTGCTAGTCTGACTTTATAATATCCAGCATCATTTTCTACTCTTTCTTTTCCAAGCAGAGCCATAGGATGGGAAAGAAATTCTCTGGAACATGGCAAAGCTAGCATAATGGGAATCTTACAAGGTTTGTGCTGGCAGCAAATCATAACTCACACTGGCTAGGAGGGTTAACCATACCACATGTGGTTTCGTGGTATGTGCTTGGGGTTCACAGTAATTGGTGTCCATGGTGTAACCAAAGGCATATCATAATTGCCTACATTCTAATAGGGGATATATTATTTTAAATATCACTGTATGTAATAGCCTAACTTCCTAGGCAACCTTTTGAGCTCTTCCACATTTTAGGACTACAAAAATAATGCCAACTCCTAGCAAATATGAAAAAAATCATGTTTATAATTGATTGTAATATATTTGACTCCCTTTACATAATATTTGTCCTTTAACTATTTATTAGAATAATATATATTTTCTGTGGAAGAAGAAAATAAAAATCACGCCTAATCTGCTTGCTGAGATAACCGCTGAGAACATTTCGGTTATTTCCTTCTTGTAATTTCCTGCACATTTAGTTACATATCAATAATCATATAATTGAGAGAATACTGCACATACAATTTGTTCTGGTCTTTTCACTTATGTTTTAGTCGGTGTTTCCCCATATACGATTTGAAGTCAAGATAATAGATATTTTTGAGAAGAAAGGTGAGGGTAGCGTTTAAGAGGGATCACGAAATAGATTTTTGGGATAATGGGAATAATTTATTTCTTAAATTGGATGGTGGTTACAGGGTGTAATTCTCTGATAACTCATTGAGTGCATACTTAAGGTTTTTTGTATTTTTCTGTTCTGTATGTTATACTTCAATAAAAAGTTTATTTAATACAAAATCACGAATTAATTGAAAAATGATTCATAATGACTGCATAACATTCTATTGTAAAACTCCATTATGATGAATTAGGCTATACTTCCATTGTTAGGTATTCAGTTTATCGCTTTCTAATATTTCAAATAATACTTTTCTGAATATATTTGTATTTATATATTCATCTGTATCACATTCACTTGGGGTAGAGTTCTAGAAGTATTTGCCCCTTTCCTGTGAAGAAATTACACCATAATAGGGAGAGAGATTAATGTAAGTAAATTTTCTGCAATTGCATTTATTGATATGTTAAACATGGTGGAACCTTCAAATTCTTAAAGCTGTTAAATCCTGAGTTGATTCCCCATGGAATTTGGACAACAAGTGAGATATTCCTCATCCCAACAAAGATGAACAGTTGTCTGTTCAATTCAGTGGAGTAAACCATTCTTGAGCACCAAGTCCATGGCAGGACTCTCCTGGACACTAGAACACAGAGATGACAAAGGTATAGCTCTGCTCTTGTTTTGTAATAAAAGTTGACCCCAGAGGAAACACTTTCAAACCAGGGTGGATATGAACGTTCCCCCTCATTTCAAAGTTGCTTCATCTGTATGTTGGGATAATAATACTTACTTCGACGGCTTGCAGTGAGGATTAAATTAAACAGCATTTTTGGAAAACAGTATAGAGGTTCCTCAAAAAACTAAAAAGAGACTTGCCATATAAACCATCAATCCCACTCCTGGGCATATACCCAGACAAAACTATAATTCGAAAAGATACATGCACCCCTATGTTCGTAGCAGCACTACTTACAACAGCCAACACATGGAAACAACCTAAATGTCCATTGGTAGATGAATGGATAAAGAAGATGTAGTACATATATACAATGGAATACTACTCTCATAAAAAAGAATGAAATAATGCCATTTGCAGCAACAAGGATGGACCTAGAGATTATCATAATGAGTGAAGTAAGTCAGAAAGAGACAAATTCCATATGATGTGACTTACATGTGGAATTTAAAATATGACACAAATGAACATATCTATGAAACAAACTTACAGACATAGAATAGACTTGTAGTTGCCAAGGCGGAGGGAAGGTGGGGGAGGGATGGATTGGGAATTTGGGATAGCAGATGCAAGCTAGTGTATATACAATGGATAAACAACAAGGTCCTACTGTATAGTACAGGGAACTATATTCAGTATCCTGTGACAAACCACAATGGAAAAGAATCTGAAAAAGAATACATATATGTATAACTGAGTCACTGCTGTACAGCAGAAATTAATACAACATTGTAAATCAACTATACTTTAATACAATTAAAAAAAATTAAACAGCATTTTCAAAGCACTAGTCAGGGGTGCAATTCAAAATATTTAATAATTCATATATACTGGCATCAACCAGCCAGAACAAATGCTGGTTCTGACAAAATGGAGGCCAGTGGTAGAGAAATGCCCTCCGTCCAAATGCATTCTGGCTGAATACTTTGTGCTGTAGCCCAGAGTAGGTCTTGACAAGGGTTAGTTTGGGGTTCTCTCTTTCCTTCCAGATAAAGTAAAAATTCCTTCAAACTAATATCTGGTTTTTGAATAAAGTTATTTTGCTTTCAAATATTTGGAGAAAGCAACCCAAGACGTGTGATCTGTGCTGAAACACTTCCTTTAATTTTCACCAACTACAGTCATTGGAACTCTTCAACCATTCGTACAATTGTTTCCTTTGTATGCAACTCTGCTTTCTAAAGCTATCAGCCGCAGAAGCTTGTTGTGAGAAGAATTATGTCCCATATTTATTCCTAAATGTTGGCAGTGAATATACGAACCATGTGGGTAGCGGGGTTGGGATTTGGGGTCTAGTCACAGAAATATAGCAAATGAAAAACCAAAAACCCAAAACTTGATATTCTGGGAGCAGGTTTCAGATTTTTGAGTTCCATAAAACTGTTTCAAAATTGTACCTAATTTGCTAAAGTCAAAAGTATGAATTATTGCAGAAATAGAACAATAACTACATTTATAAAAATGCCCATTAATTACTATAGATTATTTTAGGTGGTTATGGTTAAGCATCTGTCGTGCAACAGGAGCAACTCAGAAATATGTTAACATCTGTTCTTCAAATTTGGAAGATAAATACTTTGTACTATAGAAATAATCCATTGGAGCTCTTCAAATCTCACCAGTTCCAATAAGAACTCTGCATTTTACTGCCATCTTTCTCTTTGAATACGTAGGAAATGTGGAGTCAGGAATGAGAATATTGGGTAATGTCATTATTGCAATCAGGGATGGAAATTTCTGTAAGTTCATTTCAAAGATTGACATTTAAATGCCCATGGCATAATATGGCTTGTATTATACGCTACCCATTACTTGGTCTCTGATAAGTGTTTAATGTTCACTGTGGGGGCAAATATGGACAGAATAAATGTTTCTTAAACACCAAAGGTAATGTGACATCTTTGGAAAGAAAATGTATTTTGGTATCTGATGAATATGAGTTAGAGATCCGACTCCATGAGTTACTGGCTATGTGACCTTAGGTTAGAGCCTCAGATTCCTTACCTGTGAAAATAGGGAAAATAACACATTTATAATTTTGCTATAGAATTTAGAAGGAATGTGTTTATAGTCACCAACACAGAATAGAATCATAAGTAATAATAACTAATATCATAAGTAATAATGTATAAATAATTATATTTATTGCTCTTATAAATAATACAAAAGTCCGGGAATCATGAAAATGTGGGAAATACTTAAAAAAACAAATCTTCCATTGTGGTATCTTCAACATATATGTCAATGAGGAAATTCACCAGTTGTGACTTAACAGATAAAATTAGGAGACTACCTCCTAATAACCATTTTTGGAATGAAAGCTTCAATTTCCTCCTGAAGCTTCTGTCAAGTAAAGTTGACTTCCACAATCAGCCAGTTTTAAACTATAGATAGTGTTGCTTTGATCTTGGTAGGAGACATCCTCTATGAGTTCCTGGACAATAGGCAGGTAAATACCTAAGCAGCAGCCGACCCAGGAATCCAAATATTTCACATTTCATCCATCTTCTCATGAAGCTTCACTGGATCAAACACTGTAGGCAAGCTCTTTTTTTTTTTTTTTTTTTAAAAACCCTGCTCCAGTCAAATTATCTCAAGGCAAAATAATGCTTTAGTTTGTCAATATAAAGTCTAAGGCTAGAAGTGAGGTGGAATAGAAAGATAATTACATTCTCTTCAGAAGGGCTTTAGTTTTGTCCTTTTTTTCCTCTCTCATGATTGGGTAAAAACTACTGAAGAATGGTCTCCAAGGTTTCCCTCTGTCCTTGCCCTTCAGTTTCCAGGACCAGAGCATTCCCTGCATTGACTGTGCTTTGCTCTCTTGGATTTCCTGGCTGTCCTTATACCCACACTCCAGGTGGGGTCAGCTGTTTCTCAGCCTTGTCTTCCCCCCAGCAGAGTCAGAGCTTAAGTTGGGAACTTTGTGAGAGAATGAAAAGTGGTAGCTGATGGAGCTCTGATTTACCTTAGAATATGGTACCTTGGAGAGGTGGGCAATGAGGAGGATTGGAGTAATTGTATAGAGGAGTTACATGACCATAGCAGGTTTACACACAGGTGTGGGTGCACGTGCAGGTTTGCACACACACACACGCACACAACCACACAGAACCTCAGATGACTTCATTTTCTGTTAAGTTATATAATTACTTATTGTGGTCAGATCAAACTGTTGATATCATACTTTCTTTGGCTACTAACATCAGTAAAATACTACTAACAATAGTTAACTTGCTCTCCACGTGCCTGGACATGTGCTAGGCATTTTACAATCATTAATATGATTACTCCTCTTACTCTCTAAGGGAGGTACTATTATCAACATCTCACAGAAAGGAGAAGCTTGAGGCATTTAAGTGACCTATGCAGTCTCAGTGGTGGTGAACAGTGGAACCCAGATTTCAGTCTAGAGAGCGTGACCCCATAGCCTAAACTCTAAGCCTTTCCATTGTATTCCTCTTTAGCTGTGTCCCAACTAGGACCTATTAAAAGGAATGGGGCATGGTGACCGATGAAATGCTGAGATGCACGTACCATGCTGATGGCAGGTCTGAGCTGTATGTGAGTGCCTGCCCTCAGGAAGATTTCCTCTGCACAAAAATTGGGACACAGGAAGATAATCTGGCTTTGCTAGATGTTCTTGCTTTTCTTCGCTCTACCCCCATTCATTCAAGTTTATTCTGAACATGGCCACTTATTGATCATGTTATACTTTTTTTTAAATCCCCTTTGAAAAAAAAGGCAGCAAGGGTTTATTAACCCTTCCATTATTAAATTCTTCTGTAAGATACCTTTGTGTGTTACTGGAAATTGAGTGAGATCTCATTTTTTCTTCCAGAAAACAAGGATATGACAGTAAGTGTTATATATTAAGATTTTGTATCTTAATACTGTTTATTTTCACTTGTTAAAAATTGAATCAGTGAAGAGTATATCAGTAAGATGAACTTTTGGTCCTGTTGCGTATTCCTTTTCATTTGAAATCTGTGACATTCATGTAAAATGTCTTTGGATCCTTACTTTATCAGCTCCTCCCTACCCTCTCTCCTCTGGCCATGACTGAATGGAAGCTAACACTTTAAATTCAGACTAAGGGGAAAAAAAGGGACATGGTACTTGCAAAGTTATGCTTACTTACTAGTAATGAACTCCTAAAATCCTGTAGATATAATTTTTATTAGTCTCATAAAATGTATTTCTCTTTAAATGTTGTTTAAATTGCATTTTGCTTTGGTTTTCAAGATGTTTAAGTTTTTTTTCCCCCCTCTGTTGTTAAAGCTGTATTTTCCTTTTAGGTGCTTCTTCTCATTGATAAAACTTTTTAAAAGTACAGCTAAACATTTTGCTTTAGTCTTCCAAGGGACCACCTTCTTTTTTTAAAAGTTGATTGTCTGGAGCTTCTACAGGGTATATATTGTAATTGAGGGCTTGTCAACTCAAAGTCAAGGAAGCTGATGGCATGTCAGCCCATGTACACTGACTGTAGAAATAACATCTTGCTGTAGTATAGTTACCAATTCTGCAAAGCTAAGGATGATACTGAATATTTCATTCATATATTATATATATTATATATTTATGTTATATATTTAATATATATCAGTATATTATATATTTATATGATCAGAAAAGTAGACCACCAATATGTTAAATTCCCTTGTTTATTCAAGATGATTAGTTGAGCTAATAGTATCACTCAGATTCAATTTTTTAAGTATTGGTTGGTGTAAATCTGTAATCTACAATGCACTATTAACTGAACACGGGTAGCTTTTGTGATTGTTTCAAATGTGCACATGTTATTTCCCTCAAGATAACATTACAGATATTGAATTTGTGTAAAGTGGCATGGAAATACTACATTATTTTTCATGAAGTTTTAAGCTTTTATGGTAAAATTTATGTGTAGTGTGTATATTTTCTGAAGTAACCATAGGTAAATTTCTCATGTTCTTGATGCCTGATGTAGCAGCATTTGAGAGAGTATCTTTTACACATTCTTAATATACTAAAGGCAACATGTTTTTGGATCCAATTTGCATAGAGAAAGGTAAATTAAATTGCCTTATATTATCAATTAAGTGTATACTACAAGCATATTTATTAAAAATAAAAATAAACTTTTTAAAGCAGACACTGAAACTCCTTTTCTTCTTCAACTCTTTCCCTCTCTCCTAAACCTACATCAGTTTAGCATCAAAGTTCAATACTGCCATTTAGGTAATCAGGCTCCATCTACCCTTCAAGTCCCTTTCCCCACTACACTTGTCTATAAATCCTGTTCTCCAACCATACTGGATTCTTTACTTTTTTCTGGTATGCTCATTGCCTTTCCTTCCCTTTGTGTATCTGTTGATGTTTTGACCTTTTCTCTCATCCAGATGGATCCTTTCCATTCTTCAGGATTCTATTCAAATCCCATCCTCTCCCCTGAAAACTTTTTTTCCCCCAGAAGTCAAACTCATAGTAACATATGGTGGTTACAAGAGGCTGGGGGCTGAGGGAAAAGAGGAAATGTGGATCAAAGAGTACAAAATTTCAGTTGTAAGATGAATAAGTTCTGGAGACCTAATGCATAGTATGGTGACTACAGTGAATAATAATGTATTATATACTTGAAATTTGCTAAGAGAGTAGATCCCAAGAGTTCTCACCGCACTCACACACACGCACACACACACACACACTGGTAACTATGGCAGGTGATGGTATGTTAATTAGTTTGATTTTGGTAATCATTCACAATGTATACATATATCAAAACATCATGTTGTATACCTTATATACAATTTTTGTCAAAAATAAATAAAAAATTTTAAAACTACTTTTTCCTTTCTATTTAATGTAGACAAGACCAAATATATTCCCAGTGCAGCTGAGACTTCTTTATATCATTCACCAGGCAATTAAATACATATAGTCTCATAGAAGGTAGCAAGGAGTAAGCCAAAAAGTCAAAGAGCAGAAAATCACGCCATCCTTGCCCCTCTCTAATCCCTGGTGCTGTCAATAACCAACCTCTCTCCTACTCTTTGCTGAACCAGGTTGCTGCACAAACTTTTCAAGACAGGGCTCCACTAATAATCAGAGTGGGTAAAGATGATGCAGAACTGAGCTGGAAACATCAGTTCTGTTTCTGGCTGCATCCCTTCATAGCTGTATGAACTGAAGGTACTATCTGAAATAATGTAACATGTATGAAAATATTTTTTGAACTTAGATATTATAAATATGTCATATGATACTACCTCAAACTCTTATTTCACTCTACTGATATAAAGCCAGTGGTATGCTGGTTAAACAACCAGCCCGCCAGGAAGAAAAAATTCTGATTCGTAGCATCCTTAGTGCAAATACTCCCACCTGGCAGACTGCAAACTACTGATGGAACATCACTAAACACAGCCTTGGGAAAGATGTGCAGTAAAACACCATTATGCAGTATTTCACCATTCAGATACAAGAGATGCCAATAACCTCAAAAGCATAGATTGTAGTATAAGGTAGTAAAATAATTAGGAATGATGAATTTTGAGTATTTATTACTTTTTGGCTTAAATCTAAATTTGATTTAATATTTAGTTTTAAATAATGGCTATCTTTAACAACTGGCCCACAAAATTCCTGAGTCTAACAGTTGGCTTTCCCCAGCAGGCACCAGTCAGCCCCAGCACACCACTGGTAGCGTCCATATTTTCTCCTCCAAATAAATTAGTGCAAGAGCTGTGTTTACAGCTATGTGTTTGCACATAGTAAAACTTAATTACTGTTTTTAAAAATGAACTGTGGTGTACTTAGAGAACACCGATTGCTTGGAGATATTTAAAATATATATATTTTTCAAAACCCGTTTACACACCACTGTGTAAATGGGTGTGCAGTGGTGAACTCTGCCCACCACTTGCCAGAGACTCCATTAAGACAGGACGAAAAACATCATATGGGTTAATACGAGACATCAAATCTTCTGCAGCAAGTGATCAAAAAATATCTGATCAGTTCTGTGTGAGTTCGTTTTGAGGTCCTCCTCTCATGCTTGTAACCAATCAGAGGAATGGCTGAGAAGCTCTCATCTGCCTTCACTTGTTCACCTTGCTCAAATTCTCAAAAGGCGAAGTATTTTTACTTTTACATTTCCACTCTGTTAAACTGCCTCCTTGTGTTCATTTTTGCATTCCCTTACCCACACCTTTGCTGGGCACTGGGCACCTTAACACAAGCAGCCCTCCAAGAGGCAAACTTCAGAGGCGCTGCTAGGCCTGGGGTGCAAAGGGCCCAGCTGCTAAAACTGCGCATGGCTAGGAGGTCATGTACTTAGATGCTCATGTAACTTCTACAACCTCCCTGGGAGGCAGACACTGCTCTTATCCCCATTTTATGAGTGAGGAAACTGAGGCTCTGAGACATTAGTTATCTTACCCCGAGTCATCTCATGAGTAAGGATTAGAGCAGGTCAAGTTCTTATTTTTTTTTTTCCATCACACCACTTTCTCACTTATTCATTCACATAATGTGATGGAGCAGGACCCTCTGAGGCCTCTCCGGGAAAGACCCCTCTTCCATACCTTCTACTGTAGCTCCTCTCTGAAGTATCCAGATAATAGTATCTCATGCATATTTCCCGAGTTTTTCAGATGCTAAAAACCTCGACCAAATGGAAGAAATTAACTACTTGACCATGAGCGCATAGCCACCCTCCCCCCCTCCACTGGCATCTAAGGATCGATAATGTCAACTGCCCTGTTCTTTTAACATCAACCTATTAGAGAACTGTGCACGAGCTGATCACATACCCTGGGACGCCCCTCCCTCACTTGGCCGTTGGGTGGGATAGGGAGGATGGGAGGGAGACGCAAGAGGGAGGAGACGTGGGGATATATGTATATGTATAGCTGATTCACTTTGTTACACAGCAGAAACTAACACACCGTTGTAAAGCAATTATACTCCAATAAAGATGTTTAAAAAAAGGGCTTTGCTGAAACCCTTTGGAAAGTTCTGGGTTTTGGGGGTCATGAGCTATCTGTTCTCCTTGCATGGGCCTGCAATGAACCTTTCTCTGCTCGGTTTTGTTTGGCCTCACTGTGCGTTGGGCTCACGAACTTGCGTTCAGTAACAATAACACATACATGTCTTGGTTCAATTTCTTAAGTATGACAGGCTGGCAGATCTTTTTAAAACAAGGGAGAAGAGGTAGATAGTATATTATATTTAAATCTGCTTTTAAAGATAAAAGTGGCCTTAACAGGTTTTATTTGATTGTCTCCTCATTTAAACATAACAGAAAGCTGAAGAGTGATGTCTTGAAATTTGAAGGCAAGTAACCACAGGATTTGAAATTCTCATCCAGAGGTGGGTTACGACCTGCAGTTGGGCATGGTAGCTTTAAGCCAAATGGAAAGTCAACCCTTCTTCTTCATCTTCTTCTTCACTTTTTATTTTATATAAACATTTACATTACTGAAGTAAACCATAATTATTATTTAATTCTTGATGCAGGAATCATACTACCACACATGGAGCACACAGTATAAGACTAATATTTTCTCTGGGATTTCAGGCTCAAGTTTAAAACTACGATTACAGGCCCATTATCACAGATAGGCAGGGCAGAGGCTGCTAAGAGTTTTGACTCTAGAGAACCAGATTCATTTTTTAAGAGCCTGCTAAAAAGGAAACATCTGATGTTTAAGAGCAAAAGAGAGGGGAAAGAAAGTAAAATCTGTCTAGCAGTCCATCATTTGGAAATACATGCCTATGGAACCATATCCACCATGATACAAACTCTTGAAATAAAACACAGGGGGAAATTCAATAAAGAAAGCGATAAAGCCCATATCACACCATGCAGGCCCAGATTAGCATTCTGATAACACTAAGAGAATTTTCAACTCAAGCGTTATATTCCCAAATAATCACTGAGAGAATGAAAATAATGTGACAAGGAAATGTTTCAGAAAAAATAAGAGAACAGACATTACAGCTAACATACCAGTTGTATTAGGGGAAACACTGACTGAAACCACCCACCCTGGCCAGACACCGCAGTGACCATTTGCATGAGTTATTTTACGACAGGAGGTCCTGGTAAGGAACACGGAACTAACAAGCCACCACCAACCAGAAGAATTCAAGAAAGGTCAGAAGGAGACGCCAGTCCATATGTCCTACCAATCTTCCAGAATCCTTCTCGCCAGAATCCACTTTGGCTGAGTGATGCGTGCGCCACCAGGAAGGACCCTGAGTCAGAATGATTGACCAGAGACAATCCGGAAACTAATCCCATCACCATAAAACCCACGACTGCGAGCCACGTGGCAGAGCAGTCTTCCTGGGTTCTCTTACCCACCTGCTCTCCACCCGGGTGCCCCTTCCCAATAAAGCCTCTTGCTTTGTCAGCACGTGTGTCTCCTCGGATAATTCATTTCCGAGTGTTAGACAAGAGCCCACTCTCGGGCCCTGGAAGGGGTCTCCCCTTCCTACAACAGTTGTGATATGATTCTTTGACCAAAGTTTTTTATGAGAAGGATCCTAGAAACTCACACTAGTGAGAAGGTTCACCCTTCACTGGATTTTTATGCAATGTGGTTAGTTACCTGGTAGGTCAGTGTCCAGGTGTCAAGAGAAATGCAGGGTGACCGAGACAGTGACGATGAGCAGAGAAGGGTCCCAAAACACGCATGCCAAGAGCCAGCTAAAAGCCTTCTGCTTTCCAGGCCAGACATTCTGCTCTAGGCCACAAAGAACCCATACGAGCCACAACCAGAGAGGGCATCAAGCCTGCCTTAAAGGGAGGAACTCTGACTAATTTTTGTTTACTCTGTCTTCTAAAGAGCATGAGGCTTTGCGTTATGGGCCCAAGAAGAGGAAAAGTAGAGATGATTAGAAACACAGAAGTGGTTTTAAGTTTCTAATAGAATTCAACGACAGAAAAAAAAATCAAGGATCTTAAGAAATGTGTTCTATTAAAAATAAAGTCAATTCCCATTCTTGATACATTCCTCTCTTCCATGGGGCACAAATGGTCCACTAATTTTTTTTTTTTTAAAACAAATAGAGCTTCTGTGAATTTTGTAGACATTTCTATGCATTGAAAAGGATGGACCCAATAATTTTCTGTGATTTTTCTTTCTAAATAAGTGTATGATTATTTAGACAAGCCTAAATAATAATAATAATAAAATATAGTGTGTACAGAGTATTCTAGCATTTAATTCTCATCACCACCCTCCAAGACAGTAGAGAATGTATTGCTATTATAATTTACAACAAGGAAACTGAGGCTTACAACGATCAATTTTCCTTGCTCAAAATACAGTCACAGTAATAAATGGTGACAATGATTAGGGTCCCGGACCTTTGTCTACAGGTCCAACTCCTCTCTGTGACACCACATTACCTTTCTTAGCCCAGTGACCAAACTTGGTGAAATGATGTATGAGGGTTCATTTTTGGCCTCCAGGCACTTTGGTACTGTGGGCGGAATTGGATTAAGTGGATTGTCTTTTTTTGTCATCATTATTAAGAAATGGAATGATATAATGGAATGGGCTGGAGGATTATTATAAAAGTCTTTTGTTTTTACAAGGTCTAAATCACAAGTGGTACATCTGGGAGATTACATAATTATCTCCTTCCTATGATAACTAATTTATACATTGGAGATTATAATGTACATAATCCTAATATACAGTAAATTTAACCTGGAGAAAACTTACATGCTAAGGATTGGGAATCATTTGAAAGTCCAAGAGAAAGATGGTTCAATGAGGGTAAAAAATGCTTACATAGTCACTACTAAAGGTGTATGTCTGAGTAAATTTTATGCCATGAAAATGCCAAATATACGTTAATGAAAAAAACTGTACATATGGTATGATCCCAATTTTGATTTTAAAAATACTGCATAGTTCCCCTTATATGTGTGTGTATGCCTTGTGTGTGTGTGTGTACATGTAATTGGAAGGAAATATTATTAAGTTTACCATATATGAATAGCATGGATTTTTCCTCTATGATGGGACATGGTTGATTTATGGATAATATTAGTAACTACTTTAGTATTATGGTTATGCTATGGAGTGAGAGGCTGGATTTGATTTCCAAATCCATCACTTGTTGTATACCCTCAGGGATCCTTTAATTTTGTTGTTTCACATGTAAAATGGAAATAATATTAGTATCTATCTTCTGCATTACTGCCAAAATTAAAAGGGGTAATATAAATATACAACAAAGAGCATAGTTTCTGTACACAGTAATCCCTGAAACATGGCAGCTGCTAATTTGTAAGTTCTTCTTTCATAGTTTTCTGAATTGTTCAAATTTTCTAAAAGAACTTGTCTATGTTTCCTAACCAGAAAGTAAAAATAAATATACAAAAGTTTTATAAAAAGTATTGAAATTAATTTAACTAAACTTGTAACCAACGACATGATGGGGGGCAGGGTGATAAGGTAAACTATTGCTACTTCACCACATTTTAGTCTACTTTAATTCTAATAATTCGGTAAGATATCTATAAATGAGGCATAGATCCTGGTAGTAAGGGTAAAGAAATGGAACTCCAATCGGATTTTGCTCTTCCAAAATCCATATGTGTTTCCAAAGTCCCTAGTGTTCTTACCAAGCCCTCCTCCAAGGGGTCCCTACTTCCAAGCTAGTTGAGAGAGAAAAATGAATATCAAAAACAATTCACAAAAGAGTAAAGAGTGCAAAGAGGCATAATGGGAATTCAGAAAGAAGGTCAGAGTGTCCTGGGGTAGTCAGAATAGGGAGGAGGTGGAAACTGTTTTAGGCCCTGGGGATCAATATTAATAATATATGTTAAAGGGATATGCCTATGAAGGCATTTGACTAAAAAGGCAATAAAGTGGCAGCATTTCCTGACCTTCAAGTCTCCAAGGGTTATTTTTTTTAATGAGTGGAAAAAAACTTGTTAAATATTGCTAAGTTTTACCACTACATTTTCTTTCTTGCGTTGCCACACTTCCAGTGACTTTTATTATGGCGCTAAAATGTTTCCCAGGCATTATCACCATTTCTACCCAGTGACAGAATTTCCAGGAGGTGGGGAGTTGAGTAAATATACAAATAGAGAAATAAGGAACATCTGAAAATGCAGCTCTAGGACCTCCCAGCCCCACAAATATGCACAGCATCTCTCAGTATACAAAGGCTAGTGCAGATATCCCAACAGGATTCTCTTCCCAAAGTAAATAATTTCCAGTCCCATCACTGCATAAAATCCCCTATTGGAGGGCATGGTTCAGAGTTAC